>NW_024884586.1:40034559-40054664 GCF_019232065.1 Centrocercus urophasianus
TTTTTTTAAATTTTTGCCTCCCACACTTTGATTTTTACAAAAAAAAAAAAAAAAAAAGACATTTCATCTGAAGTAATTACCACCCTTCTTTTACAGCCTTACATCTCCATAAGATGAGCTATTGTGCTAAATAATTAGCACATGCCATTCAGAATATTATAAGAATTATATGCAACATCAAGCAGGAACTATATGCTGACACATGACCATATTTTCCATGAAGCTGCGCTTAACAGAAATTAGGTATTAGCAACAGGTACATTTAAAACAAGTTATTAATTGTTAAGGGAGAAAAAGAGAATGCTGTCATATTCAACCATTAACACAGTAAAGCATTTTAAAGTTTGCAATATTTGAACCACGACCTCTTTGAACATATCCTTTGTTCATTTGCATACGCAAACATTAATCCTGTGCTTGAGCACAAAAATGCATTTACATAAAAACTACATTGTGATTTATAATTTATTAAGTAATTGTGGCCGAGACGTTATCGGAAACAAAGAAAACAACTATATTTAAATGCCAAGCTCTAAGGGGATGCAATATATAGCAACTTCTTAATAAAGAAGTGGAAATCTTTTTCTTCTACCATGTCATTAATTAATACAGATTTCCTTTTTGATATATTTATTTTTGCATGAAATTTGGTGCTCTGAGATGATACTATAATGGGGGCCCTGGAGGCCAATATTCTCTTTTTACATAGTAGCTAAATGATTATCACAAAATATATTTTCACATTGACCAGACAAAATGCTAGGTCAAGCCTAGTATAAGTCTTCTGCAGGTTGCATCTCACTTGTGGATCCCAGTTGAAGATGAGCACTAAACCATGCTGATTGGAGAGATTTTCACATTTTAAAAGTGAGAACCCTGTACACTGAGGGAAGCAACAGTGATTGGAAAGTTCTCTGAGATGAGCAGAGAGATTTTACATTTCAGTTTTGGGCTAATATGCCATAACATCCTTGTAGCAGAAATCCATTCCTCGTGTCCCTTGGCATTCCAAAGACAAGTAAATACTAAGGTGAGGAATTGCTTCAAAATATCTAAAGGAAAGATACTGCATGTTATTTATTTTGAACTTGTTCCTTATTTTCTTATCCTTCTTTTGGAGCATCTGGTCACAATTTTTTATGTGAAGCTGAATTATTTCATAGACTCTCCCTCTTTCTGTTCCAATAAGTTATTTTTGTTCAAACTCTACTTAACTCAACTCAATCTCTATTTAACTCAACATTTAAGTTGTCCTGTAGGCTGCAAGGTTTACTGTCCATTGAGACCAAAGGAGGGGGGGATGTGGAACCAACTTTGTGTTTGGAGCCTCTTCAAGGCCTTTTAATTCTGTGGACAAAATTTAAATGGATAAAGAATTAATCACAGCTGTGTTTTCTTCTTTTTTTTTTTTTTTTTTTTTTTTGTTAATCAGAAAGTGTAAGAGTAAGAGGGAGGAGAATCTTGGACAGTTGTGCTGCTGCTTGAGAGGAGAGATTAAGAGTGGCTTGGGTTGGAAGGGACGTTTAAAGCCTATCCAGTTCCATCTCCTGTTGTGGGCTGGTTGCACCTACCAGATCAAGGCCCTATCCAAAGTGGCCTTGAATGCCTCCAGGGATGGGGCACTCAAGGCTTTTCTGGACAGCATGTTCCACTGCTTCACTGCCCTCTGAGTAAAGAATTTTCTGCTAACATCTACCTAAATCTCTTCTCTTTTAGTTTAAAGAAGTTCCCCCTAGTCTTATCACTATCAGCGTAAAAAACAGGCTCCCGCTTGTTTATGAGCTCCCTTTAAGTATTGGAATGCTGCAATGAGGTCTGCCAAGAGCCTTTTCTCCAGGCTAAACAAGCCCAACTGCCTCAGCCTTTCTTCGTAGGAGAGGTTCTCCAACACTCTGATAGTCTTTGGGGCCCCTCCTCTGGACCTGCTCCAACAGCTCTGTTTTCTTTGTTTCAGGACCCCAAGGCCTGGACACAGTACTCTGTCCAGATGGACCTTAAAAGGACAGAATAGAGAGGAACAATGAGGAAGGGTTGCTTTCAGCAGCAGCATTTTCTGTTCCCCAATGCTTGTGGTCCTGATCACAAGCATGTTTTCGTGCCGTCTTTAAAGTTAATTGACCTGCAATCCAGAGATCTTGGCTAAAGCAAAAATAGGCAGATTCAAATTCCATCACTATACTTCAGATTCATAGCTGGTTCTTGCAGTCACTTGTAAAGATGATTTGACCCCAGAGTTGAAACAGACAGGCTTCTGTGCTCAAAGTATTTAAGGAGCTACAGAGCTCTGAAAAGTTTCTTGTTAAGCATGTACAACATTCTGTTCTATTAAAAGCTTACTACTTCTAAATGCAAGTGAATGCATGTGAATTTCTACAGTGGTGCCATAAGCTGCAGCTATGACCAAATAGAATGCCCAGAAATTTCAACACATGAAGCGAATGGCAAATAAGAAATATAGCAAACCAAATTATTAAAATTTGGTAGCTCTCTGAACTTGTCACATCATGCATTTTAGAGGCTGTGGGTTGAGGTAGAATTTGCATTCTCAACAAGATGCAGTGGAACAAATCACTATTATTTTAATTGTCCGTGGAACTTTTAAGCTAGAAATGGGACTTAAATAGTTCTCAGTGTTTTGTAGGGTAGATATTACTTTATAATTTTCTTTCACCAGCACCTTCTTAGGCATTCCTGGAAGCTGATTTTTTGTTTTTATTTTTTAATTAAAAGCTCAGTTAAGGCATATCTTATGTTTAAGTTTCTTTAGGGGGCTGGGAAGAAGCTGTTTGTATATGGAGGACAAATGCAACTAAATAATAATTAGTGGATTGCTGTTTTTAGAATACATCAAGCCTCAGATGGATTTATTGATACTTTGAAAAATATGTAAAAATAAATAATCAGCTGTCACTCTCCGTATATATGCTCTGTTTTCTTTAACATTCTTGTGTCAGATTCTATAAACTCCAGTGAGAGTCTCTCTGTTATGTGCAACTTGGCAGCTTTAATGACACATATTAACGCTTCTGGCAAAAAATGTTTTGAAAGCCCTGGTATAACAAATCCTTTGGATTTTTAGGAATAAAGTGGTTCAAGGTGGCAAACTCTATGGAAAGCATGTTTGCCAGACTGCTGGATAAGCAGCTGTGGGCCATCCGGCTTCTATTCTCTGTAAAGCTTCACATTGAAAGCATCTTTCAGTAGTAAAGAAGTTAATGTAATCAGTCAATTTGCTCTGTCTACATACACAGTTAAGCTTTTTCAAAGCAGTATTTTTAATGCATTTTTTATTTGGAATTACTGTTCTCTGGTTTTATTTTCTACTCTGCTCTTCTTACTCATCTTTAAGTTATTCCTATGGCACAAAGCTTGTATTCTGATTATAGTAGCACTGGTGTGAAATTCCATAAATGACAGAAAAGCTGATCTGGAGCACTGGTTGTATGTTGGATTCAAAAATCAGAGCTGAACTTTTTAGTCAATCAGTACTAAGGATATTGAGGAAGCCAGGTATATTGAAGAATAACTCTTGAGTGTGTTCCTTCTTGCTGCCTGGAGGTGTGGAACTGTGCTGACGGACAACAGTTTGAAAATTTTGGATGAAATTTTTTTCCTTCTTATTTGCATCTAAAAGATCAGTTTTGCTCACATGTGTGTTTACAAATTCCTTTTTAAGTCATAACATAAAATCCCATTGTGATATCTATCTTTAATGCTGAATTAATATTAACTAGGCTCTGTCTGGGGAGAAAAATGGGTGAGCATAACTTCTAGAACAATCTTTTCATTGTTTATGACAGCACGTATAAAAGTACTTTTAAAGATGTTAGTTGATAACTGCAGCAACAGTTCCTGATGCTGTAATACAATATTAAAAATTAAAAATAACTTTTTAATTTAATAATTAACAATTAAAAATTTTATGTCTCAAATTGTGATGAAATTGGTTGCATTATTTGAGTCATACTTTTTGTTGTCTTAGACTATCCTGTGTTAAATGAATTTGTTGACCTCCAGCTTCTTGTTTGGAACATAGCTGAGATGGCTGCAGAGGGTACCACCTCCATTTTCAGCTGTTAAGACTTCTTAAAACTAAGTTAGTACTTCTTCAGTCCATTGCATACTTTCATTTTCTTTTCTTTTCTTTTTTTTTTTTTTGGTGTGTGTAATCCTGTCTAACCTACGTTAGTCAAAATCAGCTGTTTTTGAAAAGCACTACTTCCTACCACTTGAACAGCAGATGAAATGAGAATGAATGAGAAGGCTGAGGTCCTCAGCGCCTTCTTTACACCTGCCTTTAGTAGTCAGACCAGCTATCTTCAGAGCACTTTGTGCCCTGATCTGGATATCTGGGCTGATATGCAGAATGTTCCCCTGGAGATTGAGGTGGAGATCGTTAGGGAGCTCCTCCTCTATCTGGACAGTCACAAGTCCGTGGGACCAGATGGGCTTCATCCTAGGGTGCTGAGGGAGTTGGCGGGGGTGATTGCTAAGTCACTCTCGGCTATCTACCAGCGCTCCTGGTTGACTGGAGAGGTTCCAGAGGATTGGAGGCTTGTTGATGTGATTCCCATCTACAAGAAGGGCCGTAAAGAGGATCCGGGAAACTACAGGCCTGTCAGCCTGACATCAGTGCCAGGGAAGGTCATGGAACAAATCCTCCTGGGAGAGATCTCACGGCTCGTGTGTGACATCCATGGGATCAGGCCCAGCCAGCATGGGTTCATGAAAGGCAGGTCGTGTTTGACCAACCTCATCTTTTTCTACGACTGGGTGACCTGACTGGTAGATAAGGGAAAGGCTGTTGATGTAGTCAACCTAGACTTCAGCAAAGCCTTTGACATGGTCTCTCACAGTATCCTTCTGCGGAAACTGGCTGCCCATGGCTTGGACAGTTTTACCCTCCATTGGATAAGGAACTGGCTGAGGGCAGTGCTCAACGGGTGGTGGTCAATGGAGTGAAGTCTAGCTGGAGACCTGTTTCAAGTGGTGTCCCTCAGGGGTCAGTGCTGGGGCCCATCCTGTTTAATATCTTCATTGACGACTTAGATGAAGGGATTGAGTGTACCCTGAGTAAGTTTGCAGATGACACCAAGTTGGGAGGTGGTGTCGATCTGCCTGAGGGTAGGGAGGCCCTGCAGAGGGATCTAGATAAGCTGGATCGCTGGGCCAAGGTGAATGGGATGAGGTTTAACAATGCCAAGTGTGGGGTCCTGCACTTTGGCCACAACAACCCCATGCAGCGTTACAGGCTTGGGGATGAATGGTTGGATGACTGTGAAGAGGAAAGGGATCTGGGGGTGTTGGTTGATGCTTAGCTGAACATGAGCCGACAGTGTGCCCAGGTGCCAAGAGGGCCAACGGCATCCTGGCCTGCATTAGAAATAGTGTGGCCAGCAGAAGCAGGGAGGTAATCGTTCCCCTGGAATGACCTGCCCAGAGAGGTGGTGGAGTCGCCGTCCCTGGCAGTGTTCAAGAGGCGCCTGGATGAGGAGCTACGAGATATGGTTTAGTAGCTTGTGGTACTGGGAATGGGAGGGTGGTTGGACTAGATGATCTTGCAGGTCGTTTCCAACCTTGCGATTCTATGATTCTATGATTCTATGATTCTAATTAGATGGCAGTTACACATGCAGCTATGCTGGCAAATCTGAGGGAGAGGTATCTCTGTTTATTTCAGCTGCGCCACGGTGTACTCATAACTAAAATTGCTAGGCTAGATAGAATTGCCAAGTCCAACCATTGGCCAAAAATCAGGAGCCTGACTTGAAATTCATGTGTCTTAAAATACACAATACATTTAAAGCTCTTTTTACTTGCTTTCTGCTTTTTGGAAAAGACAATTTCACATTTCTAAGTTTTCTTTACTAATTGTGATGGCTTGGAATTATTGCTGTTTTAGCAGAAGCCAGCGGGCGTATGTCAAACAAAAGCATTCCCAGAATTTCAGCACTGACATTGAATCACAAGGTGTGCAACACAGGAGGACTAGGCATTCAAGGTGGCATTCTGGGGTTATTGTTTGATGTTAAAAAATCTAGGGTGACTTTATAAGCTCATAAAAGATCAGAGATCAGCTTCTTTGAGAAGACGATATCTCCACAGTAGTCTCTCTAGAATGAGGACTTATGAGGACATTTCTGCAAGCCAGATGGTACCAAGGACAGAAAGAGCCCAGTGAGGGAAATGTTGGAGCATATAGTGTGATGACAGTTTAGCGGATTATAGTACAGCCTCAAGTTGATAATGTGTTGCCTCTAAGGTGATCTAGGTTATACTGTGGTACAGAATTGATTTCCTTCTAAGAACTGATTTCATCAGTTTTTATGCTGGCTCAGTTCTATTTTTTGTATACTTGAGTGAAATGGAGAAAAAAAATAGAAGAGATGAGATTGGAAGGTAGCTGTGGTGAAACTTTTAAGTTTTTAAAGGCCATCTCTTTCTATGTGTACATGTAGTTGTATTCATGTTCTGAGAGATATATATGATGTCGGCTTAAGAAGAAAATATTTTACTTGAAAAACTTTATTTTCTTTAGAAAATGAAAAGGAAGTGTGGAAAGAGGCAGGGAATGAGTAGCAAAAGGCTATACCAAAGCACGTAGTCTTGGAGTGATTCTTCTCAGAGGTTTATGGAGACCCATTCTCACAACATGTGCTGCAACTAAATTGCACTTCACACAAATATGTTTGGTTTTATTTGTGTTTTTGTTTGAAAGTGCTCTGCTTTGTTGCACTAAAAAGTCTTATTTGAGGCTGCCAGTGAAAACTGGAGTCTTCCTGGTTTTCCTGGTTAGGAAGTCTTGTTTAACATTTGAAAGGGCAGACACGTTTTTCTGGGACCACGCAGTTTGAGGAATGAGAGTCACTATAAATTTTCAGTACTTGGAAAGATTATGTTCTTGTTTGAGCCATTCTAGGTCCTGGCTTGGACAGAATGATCCACAGACCACCTACCTGCTTGTTTTCGTGAAGCCCCAAGAGAATTCATGTAGAAACTGGTGTTCAAAAGTGCTGAGTTTGGGTTTGAAGATTCAAGGTTCATTTCACTTTAAAAATTACAGAAAAGAAAGTCTGGTGCATTCTGAATACCATTGTTCATTAATGAAAAGTAATTCCATGTTTAACCACTGTGTACTGGACAGTCCAGCTTGTTCTTGCTGAAAGTAGATCTTTATGTATCATTTTTTCTCAAGTCAAAACTTCATAGTGGAAGAGGTCAATTTTACACTGTAATTATAAATGTCTAAAAAGAGGATTTGTAAGGGAGATGGTGACAGACTCTTTACTACCATGTCATGAATAGAAGGTATATAATATATACATTTAATTGTATATTTAATAAATATTGCTCATTTTTTCAAGAGATTTTGAGAGTCATACACACAGTGAAGTGACTTTGAACAAGAAAAGATAGATGGGGATGAATAGAGTGTTTTATTATTGACTGGAAATAAAGATAATGAAAAGAGAAGGCTATTAATAATTCCACTGTGTATGTGAGAGATATACATGATAATCAGAATGAATGCAATTATAAATACATGTTTACTGATGCACATTTTTTCCTCTGAAGTGTTAGTCAAAATGGAGCAAGAGAGTTGGTGCATTTTGTAATAAATTTACTGTTGAAGTTAATTGTGTTGTATTTATAGCCCATAGAGGTGGTTCTCATTTTAGATCTGGACTTTCCTTCGTAATGTACTAATAACCACAGGTTCCAAGAGGCTAAATTGAGACAAATACAGAAGAATTCAAAACAAAACATGCAGGGGTTCTACATAAAAGTCACTGAATGGAACAGACAAACTCCTTTAGAGAGAAGAGAGGAACACGTGTAGAAGGGAGGAATTATATACTTTCAGCTGCTTTTACTTTGCTTTTTTCTTCTTCTCAATGGGGTATTCTAGGCATAGTGATTTTGCATTCATTTATGTGCAATATATATTATAGCCTGATCCACAGTCCATCTGAACTCCAGATAAGACAGCGAAACTGTAAAAGACCAAATTGTCCCTTTGCAAAACAGGAACGTTTCAATTTTAGAATTAATTGGTAACTGGAAAATAGATGCATTATCATGAACTTGGGGTATTTCTAGTATCTTGTTTTAAATTTAATGCCTCTTGCAAACGTTTATTGTGAAACCTAGAAAGAAATATGTCCTTTCTTGCAGAACTGTCTCTGTCCTAGGCTTCTGCTTTGGTTACCGTTCACAGTATGCTTCTTGCTCCACACTGGAGGGATGCAATCGATATTGCCCAACTGGCATAATTCCAGTAGCTGCATATGTACTGGGCAACCTTATTCTAATCTAGAGTGGAGTTTTCCTTGTTCTGTGGGGAAATATTGCAATAAACTGATGCAGTCTCATGATTGAACTCCTATCATGTTATTCATTTTATTCAGGCAAAATACCAGTTTACTGCAGTGGGAATTATGCCTGAGTGGGAACTGAATATAAGGACTTCAAGGTTTTGTGTTTGGAGAGTAGAACAAGACATCAAACTGTAGAGATATACTCTGCTGTTCATTTTTTTTATTATTTCAATGAAATTTCTCTTCAAAAGCAACATAAGTAAATGAATAATTTTTTCGTTGTTAATGATAGTTCCTATGAATTAAAATGCAAGAGAAGATCTCTCAAACAATGACCAAAGTAAGTCTGAATTGTAGGAAATCCTGTTAACAATGTTCATATTGTCTTGAAAAAGTTTGCATTCCCTGAACAATCCCAATTTTAAATTTATCCCTGTGAGGAAACCCACGTATCTAAGTTACATGCTGTTTAATTCTGTTTTATTCAAGCATAGTATGCTTTAGTCTTTTTAATTTAAATATTTCAAAGAGCCAATTTATGACAGAGGTGTTACTTTCCTTCCTAAGTACACATTATGCATTTTGTATTACAATTTCACTACAGCCAAATGTCTTAAAAGCCTGATTCACAAACCACTTCTGTACTCTTCAAGAATGAAAAACAAAGAGTATACGCTCAGAACGTGACTTACCTTTTGAATTGTTGTAAAGCCATAGAAATTAGAGTAATTTAGACCCAGATCTTATTTTTAGGTTTCAGAGTATTTTGGCATTTAGTTTATTTGGTTTGATGATTATTGTTTGATGTAGCTGTGGTTATTTAAAAATGCTGTCTCCATGACAGCCTTGTAAATGAACCTTTTGACTCCTACAGGCTCTCTTTCTTTTAAAAATAAATCTTATTCACAGGAAAAGCTTGCAATTGAAAATACGTACAGTTTCTTTTACTGTGGGAATACCATGTGGCTGTTGAGTGAAAGTGATTCTGACACTGCATATTTTCATGTGAATCGGGGAGAAAATTGTCCATTAAGTGATGGCCTCCCAAACTGATGCATGTTAGGAAGTGGAAATGTTTTTACAGAAGGACTGCGGAGGTTCAAGGGAGCATTCCAGACTTGGCTGGTAACAAAAAGAAAGTGATTTGTTATTTGTAACTGAACACTTAATGTTGTTGTTGGAAAAATTTGGTCATGGTGGAAGGGACTGGCTTGAATCCTGAAATTCAGGTAAGCAGTTCTCTTGTAGTTTTGTTACCCAGGATTCCACACTAAATATTTCTAAATCTCTCTGGTCCGATACCCTATCTCGAGCTGGTAGCATCTCTATCAGCGCAGGTTATAAGGAACTTCAGTTAGGCTTCATATAAACAACAGTATAAATTTACGCTTATAGAATAGGAAGCCTAAGCTGAACTTTGCTTTCAAGACATGCTAAACTAGCTGTTTCTCTCCACAGTGTGTTATCTGCTAATTGGCTCACATTTACTGAGGCATAGTCGCATTACACTTTAGACAAGTCCTTCCAGTTGATTCACATCTAGAAGTCTGATGGAGTATACTGATTGTTTTAATTGGATAGTTAATATTTTATTGGATATTTAATATATTTCTATCCATGTACATTTATAATTAACTTATTTTAATCCTGCCAAACTTCTGTTTTCAGGGGAAAGAAATTGTGGTGTTTTTTTTGTGTTTTTTTTTTTCCCCCATTTTTCCTTTTTTCTTTTTTCTTTTTCTTTTTTTTTTTTCTTTTTTTTTTTTCCCCAAGCATAGACTTAGTCTTTCCATGCTTTGAAAATGTATTAACTGACCAGATCAACAATCTAAACTGGAGACAGTTCATAGAGGTTAATGAATTGTTTCCAAGTTCACATCCTAAGACATAAGTAAGAGAGATTAATTTCTGGTACAAAACAGTGTATTCTTTCATGATAATATGCTGCAGTAGAAGAAAGGTTTTAAGCACAAATGAAGGTTTTATTTTGAGAATGACTGTGAATTTTTCATAACATTAAGTCCATTAAGAACACGGAAGGAAACAGTCCTTCCTTATCTCAGTAGCTTACTGACATAAAATTTCAGATACCAGAAAAGTTAAATACTTAGCTGGAAACAGTCTCTTATGCAGGTGAAAATGAACAGAAATAAAATCATAAAGTAAAATCTGAACTGTAGATCATTAGTGAACAGTAGAGTCTGAGATGGTTCTGACATACTTCGAAAATGACAAAAAGGCTCAGAAACCATTTGGAGTTTCAAAATTATGCTCAATAGTTTGCTGGTCAAAATCACAAAACTTGTATGGTATCTTCTTTGAAGATAAAGTATTTTAGGGTTTTGTCTGAAATCTTCCATTGTTTGAGTTCTGTTTGAGATTTAAAACTTATTTTCTGAATGATGGCAATAAGATTCTTATACAGTTGTGTTTCAAGTGTATTTTTACATCTAGAGTAAATTATCAGTAAGAAATGCAGAAGAAAAGTAACTATCTGGAAGGCAGTCTAGCTTTGGAATAGTAGTGGAAAGGAAGATGTAAACTGAAAGGGAGAATACTAAAATAGTCATATTCTAGAACAGTCTTAAAATGTATGCATAATTGTCCATAATAGTTGTTTCTCTAACTTTCAAAATGGCGCTTTGCATAGATACCTTGGTTCATTTTTTTATTTCTTATACATAGGAAGGTTTTTAATATATGAAAACCTTGTTTCACTTGTATCATTGCAAATTTACTGATTTTTGTCTTCAGTGGATACAAGGTGGTTTTGCTCCCATCCTTATAATAATCTTTTGTCTGATTAAGGCTTTCATCAGGGTCTTTCCTCATTCTTAATTTGAAACATGTTCACTCCGTTCAGGTTTTCTTTACAGGAGGTGTTTTCTTAATTTCTTGCTTTCTTTAGTGCTTCTAGAAATTTAATCTATATCCTGGTTAAACAGAATGGGTACCCAACAGGTACCCCTGTATGGAGCAGTTTGTACTCTTCACTTTCTGTTTTCAGACAGTTCTTCTAATTTATTGAGGTAGGTTTGAATTCTAAGCTCTCTTTTGTCATCTTTTCCAGATTTTATAAATTTATTACTTCTTTTATAACCCAAGATAGTAATGAAAATTTTGAACACTGTGTGCCTTGTTAAAATCTCCTTAGCAGAAGTATCCCAAGTATTAAATTAATAGTCCTTCAGTTAGTTATTTACTCTTCTGTAGTATTTTATTTAGATCATATTTCGTTGTATTTTAGCAATTATTTTTTCAAATTTTCTGAGTTCTTCATTGTGAGTTCTGCTGCACTATTAATATTTAGCTCTTTTTTAACATTTTTCAAATTGCTGTCTTCTCACAGTAAAATTACTTTTCATATTTAAATCTTTAAACAGATCAGTATGAAATCTGAAGTGGCTTTCTCCTTATTTACCTTCTTTGTATAAATCTGGATTCTTAACTTCTTCTTTCCAAGGAAATTTTGGACAGCCTATGCCAGCATTACTAATCTGATAAATATTAATCTGATAAATTTTGTCCTTGTTGACCTCTGGGCTCTTCTTTTTTACTATTCAAAAGATGTCTAATTTAACTATTCAAAAGATGTCTAATTTGCTTATTCTTGATTTAGTGGTCAGATTAAAGATACTGGGCTACTTTGCTGTATTATTACATCGATTTGTCCGTTTCCTGAATTATCTGTGTAAAAACTCTTGTCAAGCCAAAATTCTAATTGTAGTATCTCCCCCTCCGTAGCAGCATGTAACACGTGTGCTGCTCCTTAAGTTTATCAGTGGTGATCAGATCTCTTGCTGTATGTGAGAATCTAATGAGAAGATGAGCAGAATGCTTTATATGTACCATTGTTTCCATATAAGAAGGAATCTCACCTATTTTTACTGTATTAAAAGTAAAAGCAGGTTAGAAAAAAAAACAGGGAAGAATCTTGAGAAGTATATGGGTTTGATCTGAAGGTCAGGTGCAGGCAAACATCCCTCAGGTATGGTATGAGGTTCTTGAAACAACATTTTCTCGCTTTTGAGACATGGTCTTTCTTTGACATAGTGTAGTGAGCAGCCTCTGCATAACGGTCTTAAAAATAATGACTAAAGAAATGATGGTGGAATGTGCAAAGATTATTTAAATTGAGCCTTAGTTGTGGGTGATTCTAACAACATATTTTTGAATTATCTTACTTTCATATTGCAGCATCAAGGTGAAAAGAATACTAGAAAGCTTCTATTGATTAAAGTTACTGAATCTGTTCTTCTCCAAGAAGAAAAAGTTCCCTCAAAGTAATATAGCATAAACTGTCTTAGATACTTGAAAGTTAAAATCCAAACCTTGTCAACCCATAAGCACATCTTCACCACCAGATATATCAAATCTAGTTCTTTTGAAGACCTTGCAAGCAAATGGTCATTATTTGTTATGCTTGAACTGCAGGTTAAATGGATAATAAATGTGCTCTGAATAAAAGGGGACTTGATACTTCATATTCCTTACCATAAAAAAGCCACAACAACAAACAGACAAAGTAATTGTTTATTTTGACCCCACTGAATCTCTTTTACTTTGTCTCTTTACCTTTTAAAATGTTTAAATTAGTGGTTAACTAAGTGGCCCTGTATGTTTAATAATATAATGTAACTGTTGTAACAAGAATCTATTACTTCACTTAAATGCCTTTATTATTGAAAACAAATAAATAGTTTCAGTAGTTTAGGTATTTTGTTATCAATTGTCTTTCTAGAATGCTCACATCTTGCACCCATCAGCATTGTTACTTAGTAACAATGTTACTTTGAATCAAACAGGAAAAAAGAATCCCCTAAACTTCTTCCTATTAAAGAATAATGTTAATTGGTTAGTGTATATAGAAGAAGGTTATATGGCCCATTGACTTTATATAGATTGAAATGCTAAGCAGGGCTAAGTAGAAGCATCAGTAGGGAATAGAGGGTGAGCGCTCATCAGTTTTATGTTCTCTTTCCTATTTACTGCTTACCCCTTACAGTGTTTTACAACTAGATAAACAAAGTTTTCTTGGGTGCTTCATAACTAAAAATGTATTTTTGTTGTTCGCTGCCAGTTTGGTTGTAAGAGAAATATCACCTACAAATTAGATAAAAACCATAGATATAATCAATCTAGTGATCGATTTCTTAGATTACAGTTTCCTTCTACTTTCAGAAGAATAATGAAGCTTTCACCCAAATATAAATATAATTCAACCACTGTGCAGTGTGGTTACATGAGTACAGGTCATAATCTGTTGGCTGTATGCTACTGAATTCAGTTTGCAAGACATTCTTAGAATTCATAACAATGTCCTGCTGAGACCTTCTGCACAATCTGTGGAGTCTCCATTTGGAATTTGTGGTATTTTTGTCCACAGTTTAAAAAACAAAACAAAACAAAAAAAAAAAAAAAAAAAAACCCTATGAATCTGAACCTTAAGAAAATGCTTTTGTATAATAAGGCTTTGTCCAGATCTCAGTCAAAGTGAAAGTCAATGATGAAATTGTAAATGCAAATGAAAATGGATCCTAAATCTTTTTTACCCTGCTGAAATAGGAAGCCATCCTGTGGAATTTCCCTTGTTTCCCCGATGTAAAAATAAATAAACAAATGTTGATTTCAGCAAACTGGAGAGGATTCTAACTGTCCTAAAGTCAATCCTAGATGAAAATGAATTTCTTTCAAGACTAATATGAGGAAAAACTAAATGCTCTTCTCACAGAGAGCTGGCATTGGAGGTTTTAAAGGACCTGAAATGTTACAGCCATTTGTAATCTCTAAAGTGGAAGATACACCCGAGTTTAATCAGTACTTGCCTTTTCCCTGCAACCACCAGAGTGATCAAAGAGGAAGCACAGCAAATGGAAGTAGCCTGTCTAAAATTAGTCTTCCTATTTTAGTCTTTGCTTTTATTTTTTTTTTTTCTGTCTCTTTTCCACACAAAAAGGCTCCTTGCCTTCTTGGAACTGTCCAGAATCAAATTTCAGAATTGGTCACTGCCTCCTTTTTCATTTCCTTTGGTTTCTTTTTCTCCATTCCTAATTTAAGTGGCTGGTGCTGTGTTTTTGGACCATAATTCCCACTGGAGTATTAAAATCTACAAGGATAAAATATCAAAACAAGAAGTAATTGATGTTCTTAATAAACTTCTATTCTCCTTACTATTAGTGAGAAATGTTTTTTTTTTTTTTTTTAAATTATTATACTGTGTGTCAAATATATAACATGTCATACTTTAGTGTATAATTGTTGTTTAATTGGTGTTTTATTCCTTCCATTGAAACTGATGTCAGGAATAAAATGTCAATATTCTTCTTGTAATTGACAGCTCATTTCTGTCATGTATTAAGGAGGATTTAAACATCAATTTAATGATGATAGTGTGACATTTTAGATATTTGACCTAGGCTCCAAATGATAAAACAACTTGTGGGTGGAGGAACTCTGTTCCTCTTATAGAAATCATGTTAATTAGTTGTAATATTTATATGGAAAAAGAAACAAAAGAGAGAAGGGGAATTTATCCTGTCAAAATGTTTGCTATTTAATATCAGTGTTTGGCAATTGATTATTAAAAGGGCAGACATAAGAAAGTTTGCAGTAGTGGGAATTTATAGATGTTTTGGATAGCATTTGCAACCAAGAAATTCTAGCATTTTACCCACTCTGGTTCTTTTAGGTTCTTTCCTCTGTTGTCACTATCCTCCTTTCAAGGTGCCAAAGTTCACAGCTTTTAACCCCTGTTTTCTTATCACATGAAAGAAATTATGTTAGTCAAGACAAAACACTGACTTCTCTCATATCTGGTCTATGGATTTAATCTTCTTCTATGCAAAACACTAGTGAACTCAGCTTGTCACATCTTGAACCACTGACTGAGCACCTGGTGGGAAGGCAGGACTAACCCAGGGGAGCTCAAGTGACTGCAATGCAGCTGAGTGACCAGGAAGATTCAGGATCCACCTCTTCCCAGACCTCATTTAAGTGTTGACAGTGGAGGCAAGGGTATCTTGCTGAAAATGCCTGTATACCTAAGGCCTTCTGAAAGTAAGAAACTTCTTTCCTTTATTTCTTTCCTTTATTTCTGTGCCTACAGCTCTTGTATTTGAGCACATCCTCACTTGCTACAGCCTAGGACCTTGCTGCTCTACTGTCATTGCTGTGCTTTCCATCACATTATGTAGCTATTTTTTGAATATGTAGAACATCCCATCTAGGCAGCTGAGAAAAACTGGAAATGTATAAATCATGTTATGTGTCAGTTTAGCTCACTAAATAGTTGGATAAGTTCTTTTTAAGGCTTTATGATGACTGAGCATAACTGTTAGAGGAGCTCCTGGAGGAGTTTCTTTGCTATCATTAAAGAGGATGTAGAAAAGTGTAGATGACAGAGAAAAGCTCGTAGTATTTATAGAAGCTAGAGTAGACTTATCTACTGATACTGGCCTCTTCTGATAGGCTTGTCCAGCTGTCTGAGAATCACAGCTGTAATGTAGCTGCTGCTCTCCAAGAGAAGTCTAGATGCATTGGGAAGCTTGAACTACTGTACTGATTTCTACTCATTGTATTTGGGGAACTTGGTAAAATGTCAGAAGACTGACGTATCTGCCCTGTGCTGTAACTGTTTCTCAGTTCTCTTTTGTTAAGTTACTTGAATTCCAAATACTTTGAATGTGCTTGCTAATGTTATTTTTTTTAATTGTTATTTAATTTTTTAACTGTTAATTTTTTTTCTGATTCAATATGTGAAGTCATTTTCTTCTCCCCTGTTTAGATCCCATATTCTCTCCTTTCTTTTACTCCATCTTTTTAAGTTTAATAATCACCTCTATGACTTTTCCTAGATGGCTTCTTCTGCATGACATGATCTCACTAAACTCATCCTTACGCATTGAAATCTTTCTTAGAGATATGTTTTTCTGTGTACAGTGAAGTCAAATGACCTATGAATCAATTGGCTATTGTTGTTCCATCTCTTCATATTCTATAGTGATCTTTTGAATGAAGAACAGTCTGGAAGAAGGACTACCACTGACAGGGTATTAATAAAAGTACCTGTCCTCTCACAGGCACTGCTGTAACTCACAATGATGGAAAGAAGAATAATCTGTTATATGCCTGATCCCTCAAGTATAAAGCGAGGTAAATCTGCTCATGCAGATATCTCTGCAGTTTTAAACAGAAAAAAATAGCCATGAAAAACCCTGTTTTCCTTCGATGTGTGGTATGCTAACAGCTGGACCCAGAGGTCACTGGAAACATTAGGAGGCCTTGTGTTGATAGAAGTACGTTCTGATTTAAGCGCAAATAAACAAAACATAAACAGACTTCAAAAGTTTTACTTAGTCATGCTTACTGATACAATCAGTCTGACTTTCTAACAGGACCTGAGCTGTAAACAAATGCAAACTGTAGATGTATATTTCTTAGACACAACCTCAGATGTTCCAGTTATTTGTAACTCATTGTAGCCCAGCAGGACCCTGGATTACGTGTCTCAAGAAATAATTCCAGAGCTTACTGTCTTTAAATGCTTTTTTTTATCACATAAAACCTATTTTAAAGGTTTTGAGGTTCTGACAAAGAAGCACAGTCTCCTAATAGCTTATGAGCAGTGTACACAGGTGGTCAGACTAGATCATTACAGTGATCCTGCTTATCTCACACTTTTAAGAATCATTCCCTGTGCTGTATTGCAAGTGACATCTTTGTAAGAGAGTCATAATTTTTCCCCTCGCAGAACTCACATGCTGAAGAAAACTTGTCAAAACATAATTGTAATTACATAGCACAATATTTTGTAGATTTAAAGATGTTTTAAAACTTACTACATTTCTTAAGCTTCCGGATTTGAAACTGCAGAAATGCATAACTGCATTGCTTTTGTCTTTTCTGTTCACAAGGTAATTGTTTAACCTGTTTAGTTTCACACCAACATTCATCCTCTGATTCTGCTCGTAGTATTCTCAGTGAACGGTACAGTGTTGGCAGTAGTGGACTTTGAAGTCCACTAACGATATCCAGACTAAATCCTCTCAAAATTCAAGAATTATTACAGTTATGTATCTCACCTCTTTTCTATCTAGACTGAAAAACAGCACTGACTAGATTATGGCAGGCAAAAATAACTAAAAAGATGACATATATCTCTGGTCTAAACAAAACAGTGTATTTTTAATTGAAATAACAGTCAGTAGAACTGAACATCAAAACATTTAACTTTTTCAAAGTTTTCAGCATTAGAGAATTAAGATGAAACACAATTAGGAAACAGAAAACTGCAACATTGTAGAGGATGGTCACTTTTTGTATGTCATGTGGCTTTAAAAACAAGTCAGATAAATGATGATGCCATTAAAACTGAACTAATTAAAGAAAGCTTCTTTTAAGAACTCATTAACTGCAACCTCATTTGCATAATGATGCATATTAATTAAGTTTTAATGAATCTGAATTTGCACCAAGCCTATTCATGTTGGCTTTGAAACAAATTGAACAAATTAGTTAAAAGCTTTTTGGAATCTACTTTTCACACCAAACAGGATATGAATGCAATCATCTCCACAAAAAAGAAATATTTTTCTTTTAATTTAATTCAAAGGTATGCAGACCCATCTATTAATTATTTTTAAATGCAATAATTTCCACCTTTTCTTTGCAAAATCAACAGTATTACTCATTCTTGAACAGCATATATTATAGATGTATGTTGTGGGATAAAATCATTACAGCCAATTTATTGAAAATAAGGTAGAAACATTTGACTTCAGGGTGCATTTAGTTTACTTAATACATGGATTTCAATTTTGTTGGTAACCTTTAGGCATTTTGGCTGTCTGCAGAACAACCACTAAAACTGTATTTTTTATGTTGCTATCAATTTTTCAAGATATATGTAAAATGCTAAATTGCTCTTATAATACCCGTTTCCTAATGTGAGATTTCACAGCATCATAAGTCTTGTAAGTATTATAGGAGGAAAATAATTTCTAAGCTTTTAAAGGCTGCATGTTCTTGCTTTGGTGTTGTTGGATCTTAATTTATTTTTTTTTCATGCACAGGAACACGCACACAAGAAGCAGAATCCAATTTTAACAAGTTTGCTTTCAGCTCATAATAAAAACAAGAATTACAGCAGAAACACTATTGATTTCCTTATACTCCATTGTGTCTTCATCAAGAATGAAGAGATTTATGTAATTACTGCTCCATCTTTTGTTGTTAGAAAGCACTTTTTTGTAAGTCAGCAGATACAAAGGCTGGAACGCTTTTATTGTTGAGATTAAAAGATCATTTTTTCTCCTTCTGTTAAACTGTTTTTCTGTGATAGGTTCTTCAGGGAGGCTGACAATTAGGAAAATGCTATACATTGAAACCCCACAGATTTTATCATTGTTTTTTCAGTATTTTATCTTGTTACCTTCCTTTCCTATTAAAAAACATTAACAAAAAAAAAAAAAGAAAGTAAACCCCCTCTCCCCCCTGAACCAAACCTCTGTCTTTAATTCTCTCATTTCATTGTCCATGGTGGCATCCAGTGACACAAAGCTGATATCAATGCAGATTCCCTGCAGCAAAGTACTATGAATGCTTTTAGACTTAGTGGTTTAAGAAAAAAAAAAAAAAAAAAGACACAGCAAGATCAATTGTATTAACACCTGCAAATGATTTTATTTTTGATTTTCCTTTCCCTGACATCAGATCTTTTTCTTTCCCAGTTATTAATGAAGTTGAACATTTAATATCTGACAGGTTTGAGAACTGTGTCCTAGAACTGTGTTCCCAGCGGTACCCATCTATCTCTCTTGAATGTCCTTTCCCCATCTGCAAACTGGCTGCAGTATAAAACGCAAGGAACCTTCTGCCACCATTTCAAGGAACTGCAATACAGGTTCATAGAGGAAAACAAATGTTTTGGTATTATAGTTATTTGCCTCAGAGTTAATAAAGTAACTTCATGGAAAACTATCAAGTGGGTAAACAAATGTGAGGTTGTTGTTGTGAAAATAGGAGAGACATAGTTTAATTTTTTTTTCCCCATTTATTATCAGAATTGCTAAAACGTGACTCCTCTTTTTCCGTGGAACCCATTATCTTAACTTGTATTTCATTGCTGGAGTATCATCAAAGCCAAGAAAACATAGAGCTCTGTTTGATTTTTGAGGGCTGTGGTTATATTCTACAGTCACTTTAAAAGAAGACATTTCCACAATTTTATCCTTTTTTTATTCTTGATCATTTATAGTGTACTGTAACTTGAAAACAAAATGAAGCTATTAAATATTTTAAGTACCATCTGATTTCCAAATAGGAATAAATTTTTATGAGATCACAACCTGGAATAAAGAAAAAGAATTGCTGTAAGTTATAGTCATAATTCTTCTGAATTTTAGAAAGCTGGATTAACTGGTGAACATTAACACCATTATAATAACCTATAATTAAAAAAATAATAAAGGCAGTTGGGACCTTCCATTATGGTCTCCATTTAAGTAGACAGATATCATTATAGATAATAGTTCTATATTTGCCAGATATGCACTCACCCTAACCTACAGGCTGTTACTGTAACCTGTCATGTATCCCATCACCTTGTATATTGCACTTAATATTCCCATCTCTAAGCTTAAATAAATTTCTTAAGCTTCTTGGAGACATAAAGCACAATTTGTAAAGGATGTATTCTTTTGTCCAAAATTATTTTCAATCTTATCTGATTGCAAGACTTTTCCTTTGAAAGGGTTGTGGGTTTTTTTTGTTTTGTTTTGTTTTGTTTGG
>NW_024884586.1:40054764-40111205 GCF_019232065.1 Centrocercus urophasianus
GCTGTTTTTTGTTTGTTTGTTTTGTTTAATACAGATTTAATGTGCAGAGCTGGCTTCTTTTAGGGGAATTTTGACAGAAAGTGTCTTCCTTGAGGGAGGTCAAGAGTCACTGGTATTAAACTAGACAAGCTGGTAGTGCAGTGTTAATGGAAATGGAAAGCAGATGTTTGGTAATTAGGGGAGATGTGAATGACAAGGCTTGAGAGGTACGGTACATGCGCTAGCTGGCACAAAGCAGCTGTTGTTACCAATTTCACTGTCAGAAATGTACACAAGTCAGATCATCCCCTGCGAGTTTGCCATAGCGGTGACAATTAGAAGAAAAAAAATTGTATTTGATTAAAATAAGTAATATATCATACAAAATAATTTTTTGTAACACTTAGAGATGGCCTGGGTTAAATCCCATGAAAATAAGCTAGCTGTATGACAAGTTTGCTGGATTCAGGGTCTTTCAAAGTTGTGATCATCAAGACGTATATTGGCGATTGATTATAAGACTTTCTCTCCTGGTAAAGAGTAACAAAAATTATTTCAGCTTTTCTAGAGGGGTATTTGTAAATTAAGTAATAAATTCATTATTTTATAAAACACATCTTCAGCAGAGAATATATTTATTTTAATGTACTGGTACTTATATATTTGCTTATTTTTATTCATTTCAATTAACCAAACTTTAATTCATCTTTTTGTTGTATTATTCACTGTAAATTGTGTGGTATAGTTTTTTTATTGTTTCTCTGTCAGAAAGCATGTCAGTTAAGATGAAGTAGCATAAATTGTAATATGTATGTATATATATATATAACATAAATTACTTTTAATGGCTGATAATTACCTGTTCTCCATGAATTCAAATGAGAATTGGACCTCTAGTTTGTCATATAGTTCCAAAAACTTCAGTGGTAGGCAGTGTGCAAACACAGAAAATCATACTTTCCATGCTTTTATTCATCTCCTATACTGTTTGAGAGCAAAAGGAATAAAACCTAAGGAGGAAAACCTAACCTGTACTCTGCAGTGTTGCTGTTTCAAGAAAGCCTGTAAATTAATCAAAATGAGTTGAAAAATAAGTCCAGTTTTTATGGGGTACAGCAGGCCCCCATGTCTAGGTGGAAGAGTTGTCATCTCATGTATCAAAAGAGGCTGGGTTCATCTGTAATTTAATAGTTTTCTTCCTTTCTCCATTGAAGTGCACAGAGAGGTTCTTGTCAGTTTTGTTACTTTACTAAAGGAACATGCTTATTAGAATTCTTCCAACCTTTCAGACGTTAAACTCTGACTGCCTTGAATTAAGGAGTATTGCTAGTTCTCCATTAGTGTTAAAAGTGAAAGTTGAAACTTCTTTCCATTAGTCAGTGCTTTCCCTTTATCACCAAAACAAAGTAAAATTTTCTAAGCCACTCTGTGTATATCTGCCTTTGCAGTGTCTGCGCATGACTAGGATATTGGTTACTAAAATGTTTAGGGAAAAAGTAGACGTGGAAGATAGAGATGTACATTCGATTACACTTAAATTCTATTTCCATTATTCGATTTCCAATAATTTCAATTTCCATAATTTCTATTGTGTTAAAGAAATAAAATGGGTCAAAAAGCATTAAAGATATTTTCTTGATGCATTATTGTTGACTTGCATAAGTGATAGCTTAGTGAGATCACTTTGAAACTTGCAAGTAAATTTAATTATATCTCAGTATATGCCTTAACTCAGGTATCCATTTGTGAATATTTCTTCCCATCTGTAGTAAAGCCTGTGGAAGGTAAGAGCTTTCATAACTGAGAGTCAATGATTTTAGAGCACTTTTTATTTTCTTAAGAATGTAACTTCCTCTCCTTGACACACACCCATGCACTTAAATGCACACATACTTTCCATACAGTAATTTCACCATTTTATTTCAGTGATATCCTGGCAAACAATAACAAAAAATGTAATTTGAATCTTTGAGGAAAGGCTCATTTCTGAAGTTTGTCATAGCGTAAAAGTTTAAGTGACACTAAAATATGTTCCCCAAGTGGAAAATAATCACTTTACTTTGGACGTTTCAAAAAGCATAATATATCTGTAATTGTAGACATTCAAATTCTGATAGAAACTGGAACTTCTACTTATAAATTAATTAATTCCTTATTTTAGTTTCCCATCTTCTTCTGCTATATAATTTTATATTAACGTGTAGGGGCAAATTCTTCCTTCAGATGTGCCCCTGTAGCTTCCATTAGTTTAAATAGCATTCTCTCTCCTAAATCAAAGAAGTTATATTATTTATTCACCTAAATGTAATATTAATTATAAAATTTAAAAAAAAAAAAAAAAGTGATGGGGTGGTGGGGAAGGTCACCAGGCAAATATAGTTTTCAGCTACTTTATGACCATTACTTGTTCAGTCCACGGAAATTTTGCTTGAAAAAACCTTTGCTGTTAGATTTAAAAGGCTGCCTTTCATATGGTTGTTCTTTGTTAAGCCAATTAAACAGTAGAATCACAGAGATTACATCTAGAAGATATGTTAGATCATCTAATCTTCAGCATGTCCTATAATCCTTTTTTAAATATATCTACAGATGATGTTTTAACACCTTTTCTTAGTTCTGGTTTAGCTGTTGGATTGTTCTTACTGCTGACAGAGCTATTCTGAGTTTATTTCCCTTTAATTTTGAGCTGTTTACTTAAAGAATTATTGGTCAATTTGAAATTAATCTTAAATAAGGATGAAATTAAAGTTGGAATACGGCAAATTGAAGCAAAATCCTCTCTCTCTACTCATGACAGCAGAAAGCCTGGAGTACTATAAATTCTATTTACAGGTGCTACTTTACTTTAGTCAGTTGCTTTCACCAGCAGCTGGCCTCATTCTTTGTAGCCTTGGTTAGGAAGAAGGCCATTCATATCTTGAATTCCCTAGGAAAATTCCCTGTGAGCAATTACACTTACTGTTGTGGAGATACACGGGGATTTTGTTTTGGTATTGGTGTATAATGTTGGTTTTGGCTGTTGTGAAAATGGGCCATGGCACAGGAACGTAACTGAAGCACTTAATCCCTGACAGTGGCAAATCAAGAGAAGTGTTCTGTTTGAGTATTTAGCTTCTGTATATGACATTATTTCGTTATGTATTTTTAATACAAATACAGTTAGAGTCAACTTAAAGATCCAGTTGATATTACTAGAAGAGGAGTAAAAATAGGAATTGTGATCTTTTGGTTTTATTTCAGTATTACTGTTCTGTAACTAAATGCTCAGTTGGTGCAAAACAATGTTGAGGGCCCTGCCTGAAGATTCATTCTCTTACATCTTTCCCTCATATTATAGACTATTCTTTGGCTTCATCCATAAGAACTGAAGAGTAATTTAGGACCTTAATGCAGTGTTTTGGAGAGAAATGAGTGATAAAAAGGATTCAGAGATTCTCAGAACAGTGAGAGAGGTGCCAGAACTCCTCGCGCCACATGCTGATTAATTAAAAGAAGGATCCTCAAATGGATTACAAGACTTTTTTCTTTTTTCTTTTTTCTTTTTTCTTTTTTTTTTTCTTTTTTTCTTTTTTCCTTTTTCCTTTTTTCCTTTTTTCCTTTTTTCCCTTTTTCCTTTTTTTCTTTTTCTTTTTCTTTTTTTTCTCTTTCCTTTTTGCTTTTTCCTTTTTGCCTTTTTGCCTTTTTGCCTTTTTTAAGGATTTGGGTGAGGAGAAATAGGAATAGAGGGTTAAGGTTAGTATGGGAATGAGAAATGCCCTTCTTTTGAGAACTGGCCTGCTGATTTGGAAAAAAAGGATTCACTATATCCATTTTGGATATATTCACTATATCAAAAATGGATATAGTGAATTTTGAAAACAATCACTCTGGTCAATGATAATAAGAGAGGGATTACCTTCAGTGCATTATATACATAGCAATTTTTAATTTTGGTTTTAATCGTTACTTTGAATTCATTCTAGTTACTTGTAATGGTACATTGGTTCAGCTTTTATTGAAACCAAGCATTACATACATTTCTTGTATTTCGGTTTAGCATCTTTCTATCTAGTGGTAACCTGAATGAAAAACTAATGTATTTAAAATGAGATGTAGAAAGGAAAATGTAAAGAAATGATTCTAAGTTGGCACCTACTGCTGTATAAATATAGTATAGTTACTTGAATTCCATAAGAATTAAACTCAGATCTTTTAAAATGCATGCAAATTCTTGCAGAATATATACGAAAAAGTCACTATAACTGTAGAGGCACTTCTGCTCCCTTGATAAATGGGACTGCTAGACCACACTTTATTGAGTCTCTGATTTTTAATAATTTGAATCCTGCAAGATTTAATTCTGCATAATTCTGGCTGAAATCAGCTTTTGATTGAGTTGTAATGGCTGTGTTATTGTAAATATCTCTGCATGCTAATGTTGTGCTGGAATTCAATAATATTTAGATGAAATTTCTAGCCTCAAGCAGTGTGGAAGCTGGTTTTAGAAAGCCTGAAAGTTTGTGTCAAAAAGTCATTTATTTTTGGGAGCCCATAACGTGCAGTGTAATAAATGGTCATCCCAAGGTCCAATTTAAATACATACAGTAGAATAGAAAACAGTTGATACAATGTATTTTTCACACCCTTGAGCTGCTGGATTTAAAAGTATTGAGTTAGCAGGATTTTGTACCCTTAACTGATTTTGTACTGTAATCATCCACAGTGTGAGGATAGAGTCAGTGACACCAGATGAGCAGGAATAAATCACGCTATCAGAATAGACAGTCCATGGTGTATTGCGCTTTACTGAGATGCTATACAAAAAGTATTCAAGCTCCAAAAGCCTATTCCACGTGTGGCTTTTTGGTCGCATTTCCTTGCTTGCTTCTCAGATTTGAAAACACTTTGTACATGCACGGTAAAATTTATGTGGTTATTTATATTTCTGTCTATCAGCATTAATGTTTTCTTTCTGTATAATAATGGAAAGCCTTTTGTAGCATTTTGTAGGGGAAAAAAAGTTAGATATTAAAAGCCAGGTGCTTTTTTTAAAGATAAACAAAAATTAGTAAACATTAAAAATGATACATTGTAAGAGAAAGGCATGTAAGAAAGAAGTCTGAAAAATTAGTTGAAAAAAGAATGGAGATATAAATTGAAGTTCCAGAAGATCAGGATTTGTCACTCTTATCTCTGTACAGCCAGACTACTTAGCTCAGATACCTGATTTCAAACTTTGTGTCCCATTATAGGCAAGCTCCAGTGGTGCCCAGGTTGCCTGACTGAGGTATATTGGGCCCTCTGTCATGGTTGGATAATCATGCTGTACTGTGAGCATGAGGAATAATAAAATTTTTCTATCTCAGTTCTAAAATTTGAGAGTAATGAATAAATACATGCGGTATATATAAGAAAGTTGCAAAATGTCACCATTGTCATATGAGTTTACTTAGACTTGCAGGGAAAAAAAGAAATCAGATGTATAGGAGCAAAATACTCCTCCAATGTGAAATCCTGTTCTGTTGGCATCCATGATGAAGCACGCAATGATTTCCTGCAGTGAACTCAACCACCTCCTAGGGTAGCCTGTTCCAGTGCCAGACCACTCTTTCAGAGAATATTTTTTTTATAACATAACCTTAATCTCTTCTGGGGCAACTTGAGGCCGCTCCTTCTAGTCCTCTCACTAGTTATGCTGGAGAAGAGGCTGGCTTCCACTCCACTGCCATCTTCCCTTCAGAGAGTGGTAGAGTGGGAAGGTCTGCCCTGAACTACCTCTTCTCCAGACTGAAGAATCTCAGTTCCCTCAGCCAATCCTCATAAGGTCTGTGCTCCAGACCCCTTACAGATTTGCTGTTCTTCACTGAACACATTCCAGGGCATCAATGTCTTTCTTGTAGTGAGAGGCTCAAAACTGAACACAGTATTTGAGGAGCGGCTTCACCAGTGCAGAGTACAGAGGGATGATCACTTCCCTGTTTTTGTTGGCAGCGCTGTTTCTGATACAAGCCAGAGTGCCATTGGCCTTCTATCTTCCCATTCTTAATGTTGTCTAAATGAGAAATATTCCAATTTAAATTGGAAAGAAAAAAAAAAAACATATATTTTGATGTGTTCTAATTGACTGCTATTGCTCATCATTTCGACTAGACCTGCATTTTTTTTTTTGTCATCAATCTTGTCATAATATATATTGCATATGTTTCAGTGCAACTTCATCTGAAGAGTTTCTGTCTTTTTAACACATTCCAGCTTTGTTGGTTAGTTCACGTTTTAGGCTCCTCAATCAAATACAGTGCATGCATGAGTATTTTGCTTCTTAGCTTGTTACCAGGAAGGGGCAGGTCATATCTACTATTAAAATAATGTAAAATAAAATAAAATAAAATCTAAATAGATCCTTACAGTTTAGAAACACAGCTTGATTCAGCATCAAGGTTGATAGTGTCCAAGGCAGTCATACCTTGGATGGTTAAGGACATGCCTATCCTGAAATCACTGCCCTGACATAGCCACATACTTTCAGATTAGCTGCTTAGGCTACTGCTAGCTATATAGCAACCGCAGCACACAGCTTGGCATGGTCTCTTAAAATCTGTCTTGCAGACCTTCAGGCTTATTAGCAGTGTTGAGGCTTGGCTAGGTATAGTAGAGCCACATGACTGGCTGTCAAAACAAGGACAGTAGTCCAGTTCTAGCTTTCAAATAACAGCTTCAGCCCAGGCTCCTTTACTGGATGGAAGGCATCTCTCATGTATAGCTAGTTGAAAGTTAAGTCCTTATCAACTACCACATCAGCTGATACTGTTGTCCAAACACTTGGGTTGATTTGATTAAGACAAACCATAGAAAGTGATGAAATGTAAATGCATCTTCCTTATAATGGGTAAAAATATCTCTGATTAAAACCATTATTAATATTGCAAGGCATGCCACTCCTATCATTAAAAAATGTAACTATTTACTTCTGTATCTCAATACAGGAACAGCAATCAGGAGATACAGGTCCACTGCAGAAGCAGACTATGGCACAGGAGAAAAGTCACTTTTATTTATGTAGTCCTTGCATGGGAAAAAAAAGAAGTGGTGCTCAGAACTCCAGTGCTGACTGAGAAAGGTAATCTCCCTTTCCCTATTTAAATCCCCTCTCCTGCAGACCTTGGAGGTAAAACGAATTTTAATCATCAACTTTGGTTGTTGGCTGGGGGTTTTCCAAGCCAGCCAATATCTAATTTCCCTCTTTTTGTCTGAAAGCAAAAGGTAAGACTCTTTTCAAGACATCCTATTTCTCTTATTCCCTGTATCTGTTAGTCAGCCCTTGCTGATTATTTTTTGCTGTATCAAGCTACAGTATATTAAAAGTGCTTTCCTCTCAAATGAAATGTCTTACAATTTAAATCTCTTACTAGGAGTGTCAGCATTGCCATGGGACATCTCCATCCTCCCAAAGCAAACAAAATTGACACAGTTGATTTGGTGTATAAATGTCTGCAGCTTTATTAAATATGCATTAAAGTGCAACAGTCATAAATTACATGCACTCAGCCCACTCAGAACATAATGTGTACAGCTAAATAACTTTCTGACTGTACAACCTAAGCAATAAGGCCAACCTAAAGACTGACTGGAAGCTGAAAGTCAGTTTCCTAAAGTAGCTGCTATTGGAGTATCATTTTATCATGCTGTAAGCACCTCACCTCTCGTGCGGTGTATATATGGGTAAAGGGGGGAGGAAAAGGAAAGTGAGATCTCTATATTACTTTTGCTTTAAATTATCTATTTCATTTGCTAGTGTGTGCATTCCTTGATGTGAAAGGATAGGCTATTTGATTCTTGGAGATTTCTGTTTACTGTATGGAAGGAAAGCCCTCTCAAATAAGAAAATATTTGTTGCTGATTATACTAGTGCTGATTTATACCTTGTTTTTAAATATCAGTTTAAATCCCAAATATGCTAATGTCTTTCAAAAGCTGCATATATATACAGTTTTTTTTTTGACGGGTTGTGAGGGATGTTCAAAAGGCAATGCCTCCTATGCTATTATGGTGGCCCACAAAAGCAGAGGCAGATGCCGGCGGTTCAGCAGTAGAGGTTGAACCTTCCCACCAATATTCAATTTAATTTTATTGCTGTGCAACAGATGGCAGCAGAGGGGTTGTCTGACAACATTGTGGCTGACATAGAAGTACATGTGAAGAAAAAGTGCGTAATTGAATTCCTCCATGTGGAAGAAGTGGTGTCCATTAGCATTCAGTGACACTTGTTGAGCATATATATACTCAGACCACACGATGCATGTGAGAACAGTGAGGTGGTGGGTGGTGCACTTCAGCAGTGACAACTGTGACAGTGGATCGCATCCACTGGTGCAGATTTTGAGTGTGGCTTGCAGACTCTTGTTCATTGCTGATAAAAATGCATATCTAGTGGTGGTGACTGTGTTGAAAAATAGGGTTTTGTAGCTGAGAAGTTGCTCTGTCAAATAAAAATATTGTACTCTTTGTATCTGTTGTAGTTTCCATGGAAATAAATAGGAGGCATTACTTTCAGAACTACCTGGGTATTTGCTTCTTTCTGCTTGTTGTGACTGTAGTCTCCTTGGTCATCCTTAAGGTCAATGCAATTTTAAAATTTTTATTTAGAAATATTCCCTTTTTGTAAAACCTTTTCAAGCATTTATGAGAAATTAGCTTGTATTTTGAAAAGCAAGATATCAAATACTAACTTTCTGACAGTATCTGTCATTTGTTTATTTTATTTCCTGTTGATCTAGTGCCATAAGTCTCTTGGCATTCACCCAGACATCTTCTGGCAAGTCAACCAAATAAATTTTGTACAGGAAAAAATCTACTAGAGAATCTTATATCTATTTCCATCATCTTGCTAATGATCTCCTGTGTGCTGTTCTGTACTTGGTTTGTTTTCTCTTACTTGACAAATTTGAAAGGAATATCCTGGGATACATGTTATAACTAGAATCTTTCTTCTCTGTTTTGAAACTGCCTTCAATATCCCATGATCTGCTGTGCTGGAATGGGTCATCCCTAAATAAATATTATTAGAGAATAATCCTATAAGAACTAATTCCTTACTATTTTGGGTTTTGAAGTGTGATTCAGCTGACTTCAACAGTGAGATGCCATTTTAGGCATCTCTTCAGTATTCTTTATGTGATGGGCATGGATACCAAATCTGTATCTGTTTTTTCTAACAAAGTGAAGTTTGTCTTCATCTTCATGAAACTTAATAAGTAGTAATAATCCTAATTCTTCTGCAGGAGACAACAAGAGCTTCAACTGTGAGCTTATTTTTCAAAATCTTTACAGCTCTCTATTCTCTGAAAAAAAAGTTCTCTGCAAAATAGAAAAAATTATGAAGTCAAGAAAAATATTCTTCTGGCTTATGACTGTTTTCATTGCCAGCATTCGAATTTCAACTGTTCAGTGCACAGGAGTTTATCTGTAGCTAACTGAAGAAGACATCCAATAAGATGTGAATGTTTACAAAGAGATGACCCAAAAAGCCTTTATAACCATAAAGTTAATCTCCAAATGTGGATCATTGAACTCATTGTAAAATAATATGCTGTAGTTAAGGACTGACTATCAGTGATAGAAAATCCAAATCAGTGCTCTAGTGAGCTTTTTCTGCCAGAAGTCTCACAGTGATGCACTAAACAAGTTCAAACAGGATGTAAAGAATTTGTGGCAGAACCTCCAAATTTAGATATCTCACGTTCATGTGATAGCCACTACTGTCAGTAGTGGCTTGACATCAGAAGGTCTGTGAAGGCTTTAATATCCTCTGAGAGTAGTAAGGTTGGCAGTTGTGGGTTAGTTTCTTTCTTTTTCTGTTGTTGTTTTCAGTATGTGGCACATGGCAGGAAGCAGACTATTATTTGACCGAATATCTTCGTCTATTTGAATCTTTGACCTGCCCTTTGTGTTCCCCACAAAGAAAAGTTTCTATCAGGTGACCTCAGCTGAGGTTGGCAACCTTATGATCACAATTTTGTCCTAAATACTGTGATCTAGAGGAGAGACTTCCTTTGTATGCAAGAATGTATAAATGATATTGCATTAACTATATGAAAATAAAGCATTCTTGCTACATTGCATTTTCCCCTTTCCTTGTATTAGAATTACAATTTACATAGCATGTTTCAGACAATCTGTATTTCCAAATATGGCAAAAAGTCAACTTACTCTCCTAGGGACATAACAAAAGTAGTCTGATGTACGGTGTAGGAGACCAAAAATTTAGGAGGAGAAATTCATACATTCAGGCTATTAAGTAAAGTCTGGCTATGATTTTAATCCCAGAAAAAAAATGAAAATTTATTACTCCTACATATCGTAAGTTGTTAGTCAACTAGATGGAATGGAAAGTGTAACATTTTATAATTGTTTATTTCAGTTTTGTAACTTGGATGAGCATGAAGGAGACCCTGCAGAGTTTAACTGTATACTTGTTTCCAAACTGGTGAAATTTGCAGAGATAGAATGGCAGATTACTGATGAAATATGTGTCAGGTGGAAAAATAATCACATGTTAAAATTACTGCAAGTTATCTTTCAGTGTCCAAGAACAGTGCTGCATATCTAGGAAAACAAGAATTGTGGAATATAACAGTGATCTGGGCTCTCTAGTCTAAGAAATAACTCCAGAAATAATTTATTGGTGAATATGCTGATGTATTCATGTTCTTAAACGCAAAGCTGTGGTCCATAAGGTTGATGAGATCTTGTAGGTGCCCTTACAGAAGACTTTATTTAGGAATAAAGGAATAGATAAATTACATATTTGATACAAAAGCAATAAATTCTGAAAGGATGTGTCCATTCCTAATACCCACAATTGAAAGTAATATAGTAAAATATGGAGAGCTTGAGAAAAAATGCACTACACTAATTTTCTTCCATTACCTGTCAGTTAGATCTAGAATAAAAATGTCAGTGACAGACTTCCAGTAGTTGAAAGTGGACAGGAGAAGGCAAGGAATTGAATGCTCTTTTGCAGTGAGAACATGTGATCATGGAATAGCTTTCACCAAGGAAGATAGTAAACCAGGGGGGAATGTTTTTGTCAAAAAAATCTGTGAATCTAGATCAGTGGATGTTTAGCTAAAGTTAAATGTATTGTTAGAAAACATAATTGTACATTGGAAATAGTCTGATGCAAAGGTGATAACCAGGAACAACACTGCAGAATGGCCTTTGCAGCTGATTGTTTTCTGTACTTGCAAGTATTAAATTATGCTTTTAGTCTACAATCCTAAAGCAAGTCACATGTCGTTAGTGAAATATTGAAGCCTGTGATGACAAAAGCATGGTAATTTCTGCTTACATAGGCCATCCATGGCACTGATGTATCAAGAGTAAAATAACATGGAACTCATCTGCATCTCGCCTGCTTTAACTTCTAGAATACCTGAATGAATAGATGAGTAAAAATTCATTGTGCATATTAATTATAGTGACTTATAAGGACATAAATATGGTGAGCACACAATGTGTCAGATCTGTGTTGTTACTTAGATAAGATTTCTTATCTAAGAAGCACCAAATTGTTAATATCATCTGCTCCTAAGTTGCACTCTAAAGTATTACAGAACCTAAATACCTTCACTTTCCTGTCCTGAATCCCATTAAAGTTGATGGAATTTAAGCATTTCTTGCAGTTATTCATCCCTCTAGTTCCTCGGTGTAATGTTCTTAAAGAAAGCAATTGTGCTTAAAGAAAAACTTCAGTGTGATCTTAAAATCAGGATACATTGTTGTCACAACAGATTCTAATTTTCAAGTCCTCTCTAAGCTTGGTTTTTGAGTTTAGTCCTTCACACATATTCACTGAGTGCTATGCATTTCTGCTTAACTGGGATTAATATGACTTGGTTTTCTTTTGATCAAAGTCTGTTGGACATTTTTCTGAGCTATTCTGGGAGAAACAAGTCCTTGTGCTGCCTCTCTACAGAGAATATTTCCCATGAATAAGAATGCTGCCTATTTTTCACTGACTTCCATGTTTCTATTCCTTGGAAACATAATTTAATGTTTGTGTGTTATCATACAAAATGTGTAATGTGCAGCATCTTGTTTCCACAAAACCCCTGTGGAGACAATAATAAGATATAAAGTTGCAATTACATGTATTATATGGGATCGATTAGACTAGCTAGGAACACATATCTGCATTTAAAACAGCTCAACCTCATTTTCAGTGCCTTTGATAATGAAATTTCTATTTATCTTCCGCATTTTTCATCAATTGATTTCAGTGTACCTAATCATTTAGGGTATCATGTTCAAAAGTGTACTAAGAAAATGAGTCTCAATATAATAAAATCTCAGTAGGACAAGGAGATTCTCAGCTGATAGCACAGGTTAGGCCTACGAGCACAATTCAAATCCACCTTCTCACTTGTTCAGGAAACAAGCTAGAGGTGGATTCTCTGTAATGTTTTCTCTTCTGTTTGTTTCTTGTAGTAATCCTTGACTCTGCTTAGTTTTGTGGACTGGTTTTAATTTCAGATCAGATCATGTGTTTTACAGAGACAGTCTTTTTAATTAGCTGCATACAACATAATATATACTGTAAAGGCTATATGATTATTTTACCAGATTGAACAGATACTTTCTCATTGGGTAAGTGGTTAAGTGTTTGGTTTTCCAGAGTACCATAGAATACTGTTTGAACAAGAAGTTTTACAGGCATTATTGACTTATCTGCCATATATAACTGAGTCTAGAGCTACTAGTCAACAGAATTACAACAATCTTGTTATTGATTTAATAAATGGAAACATTTGAATGGCTTTTATAAAATCACACTGGTAAAGCAGAATCCTCTTTATAAAAGGTAGTGTGGAGGTATCAGATCAAATGTGAAAATGAAAATCCTATCTAGCAGGTGGGTCAAAGTATTTCCTAAAAAGAATTGGAAGAACAGGAATCTAGAAGTCACGTACTGAGTAAGTAACATAACATTTTACACATTCCTATGACCAGTTTTTGTTCTACACTGCTGAAGGGCTGAATTTAATTTACAGTAAAGTATTTATTCCCAACCTACAAATGTAGTGAGGTCAAATTGAACTCTCTTGTGAATCCTGATCTCCTATATATGGTTTCATGATAAATGAAGCATATATTTCTAATTAGAATCAATAAAACAAAATAATCAACCTGTCCCTGCATTATTGAACTGGATGTAATTGCTTTTAAAATACTTGTGAAACCAGTGTCTTAGCATGATTTGGGATTTAACCAAAATCATTATTAGAGCAAATTTTTATCGTAATGTCTCATTTACTCCACATCTTGAGACACAGTAGCATGGTATAGATCTGAAGATTATGTAACCAGGATCCTCAGGGTCCTACTTCTGTCTCTACCACCAGTTTTCAATATGTCCAGGAAAGCCATTACCTCTCTGTGCTTCGTGTTACTGGTCAGTGAAGTATGGGTAATTCTACCCTTCCTTAACAGTTGCTTCGAGTTCTGCCAGTGTGCAATGTGTTACACTATCATCTACCTACATTCTGTGATACTATTCATTATAACGTGGAAGAAAGCTGTTAAGCTCTATGTGAGTATGCTGGAGTCCAAAGGAAGACTAACACAGAAAGGTAAAGATGTTGTATGTTGGTTTCTAAAGATTTCTAAGAATCATGCTGAAAGTCTGTCCAGAGGTTGAACAAGATGTGGTAGGATTTTTGGATGGCTCTGCTTTCACAACCAGAGATATATAGGTTTGACAGTCCATGAGTGTGATAACTTGTAGCTTAACTAAGTTGAGTTTGAGACTCTTGTTCCCAACCTAGAAATATACCTAATGTAAGAAGTTGAAGGTGTACATGTTAGGTGAGTTTTATATGGAGGTAAATGGCAAACTGAGTTTCACTGTTCTTCCAGTAGTTTTTTTCCCCATGTGTGTTCTGGGAAAGGTCTACCTATTGTAGCAATTCTCAATGGAGGAATGGCTCATAATCATACCATAACATGACTATTTTTATATCAATATGTTAATCATTTATGGAAGACCTAGTCATGAGATATAATCATGTATGGAAGGACAGTTCTTCTCTGAATGCATATACCATCTTGTGAGCAGTCAGCAAACCATATGGACTTTTTTTACTGAGGAGTGAATGGAGTTTCAGTGCTGTTGTCTGTGCTCTGGTACTACCCTGTGATCCTTTTTTATTTAAGGCAGCTGATGGATCCCATAGTGTCAATGGTGAAGTGAGTTTCCTTCCCCTGGCTGTAAGGACATCATCCATCAGTGCTGTTAAAGCTATCATCTTGCTCCATGTTTGTGAAGGAGATATGTGAAGTGTTCTCACCTTGTAGTTTGCCAGTAAATGACGATAGACATCAGTTTGTTTCTCATGAGTTTGAAACTTTCATGAAGATGAATGGAGTGTGTCACATCAAATAAGCTCAGTGCTATCCACTACTGTACTGGGATACCTTCAGCACTCTCCTGGCATGGATTGCATTTCACACATATCAAACATAGCTATTGAAATAACATAGCTATTTTAGGCAAAACATTCATTATTAAAAGGAGATATTGGTATCATTTACTGCAGGCTTGTTTGCTTTTTATGGGTGTTTATTATCTTTAATCAAGTGTAATATTAATACTGATATATACTTACTGTATCCCTATGTCTACAAATTTCATGTTGATTACCACTTCAAAAACATGAAAGTCTGTATTGAGTTAATTTTCTTTTGCATCCATGCTTTCCATTTTTTCCTTTTTCCATTATCAGATTTTGGTCAATTTTGTGTTAATTCACTACATTGGAAGTGAACACCAAGAAGTTTAAGCAGTGGAACTAGCAGGACAATGCCTACATACATAGAAATCTATTGCTTTTTTAAAAAGCTATTCAATTCAGTGTAGCTTCAGTTTAGCAGAGACCACAAATGTCAGGGTGAGGGATACAGTATGTGAACAAAACCGTGATTTAAAAAATAAATCCTGTTATTGATTAGACTGGGTTTTTCTATGTATTTGTGTACGTAGGAAGCCTCGGACTGCATGTGATAATTCTGTTCCTATGTTCTGTTAATGCTATCCAGGATAGGTTTTCTGCAATTCCCTATATTTAAAGGAAGAACACTAGACAACAGTGAGACCTACACCGAGAACTGAAAACCATTTGGTTGCTAGCATAAACTGAACAAAAGTGTTTTCCTCGCATATAGTGGAGAGCTTGCTAGCAACTTCTTTTCATTCAGAGTCTATCACCCTTTTTCATAATGGATTGTGAGAATATTTTAAGCATAGATTATATCTGCACATTTTCTATTTCCTTCTGGGGTATATCTTGCCTTCCTCAAAGTATAGCTAAAAACATGCCCTTCTTCTGGTTTTGCTAACCCTGTTTTGTCTCACACTTGAAATTATATCATAAACTCTTATGTGGCAGGGCCCGTTCCTTCTTACTCTAGTGTGAAGTGCATAGTATAATTTCATGTACTGTAAAGCTAATGGTAAAAGTTTTTTTTTTTTTTTAAAGCCTTTTGGTTATATGCAGTTCTGTGGATGGCTGTGATGCCGATTTCCATGGTTTAAAAGAACGGGTTGTGTGACACATTCTCCAGTTAAATGATTCTAAAAGTAAGCTTTTCTGTCCAGTAAAGCAAGCTGAAGGAAAATAGGAATGTAAAGAGGCATTTTTAATGCAAATAATTGCAAGAAGAATTTGAATTATGATAGGGATACCTTACCATGACCAAAGGAATTCTGCTGCAGTGAGGGACAGAGCTCAACTTTTCTAAACTTCAACCTAGTGATCTTGCTCCTCATTCACAGTTATATGTTTTGCATAAGAAAACAGAAAAAGGCCTGAGAAGTTTCATTTTTTAGATCCTTTGATATTCTGATTAAGACACTTCTCAAAATTACTTTACTGAAAGATTACTGTTTTACTGAAAGAAGGAATTTTTGTGGCTTTTTAAAATATTTTTTATGCAAGAGGAAACAGAGAACACTGCTGTCATGCAAAATCATGCTGGTGTTCATGAGTTTATTAGCAGTGTCGAGATTTCTTGGTACAGCTTCTGGGTTTGTATGGAAATGCAGTTTTTTAACTGTACAGAGCATGACCAAACACATAGCATTGAGATGTAGCTTGGCTAAGTGTGTGCATCTTGGGTCTGCTCTGTTAAAAACCTTGGGTTTGATTTCTGCTGCACCACAAATGACAGCTCCTAAGTTAATCCATCTGCAAAATATGGCAAATGATACTTGTCTCTTTCTTAATGAGGCCTTGCTGCATAATAAGGGTTATGTAGTGCATAGAATTATTAACATCAGATAAAGAGCTGCAGCTAGAACTTGTGGCTCACTGCCCATCATATTTTTGTTAGGCCGTAGGGTGCTTTACAGAAGTAATTGTACACTCTGAAGCTGTGTATGAGTTTTTGCAAGGCTTAGAGTATAATAGATGTGATTAGCATATTCAGGAGTGCCATAGAGCTCTGGGCATATCCCAGTGCAGTTAAGAGCTCAGTGTGCTGGGAACAGAAAACTGGAGTTGGCATGTCAGGAACTGTAGTGTTCAAGCACTCATACTACGCATTTAGATCATTCATGGGAATGACTGAGTGGTTCTAGCTGAAGCTATAGGGAGAACAGGGAAGAGGTAACTCTGAGGTAGAAAGTGTAGATGACTGTAGCCCAAAGTATTAATGTTTGGCAAAATTAAAAGTAGAATTATGTAACTAAATATTGATGGCTACCTATTGAAATGGTTTACCCTTGGCCTTTATTACGTGAGTTCTTCATAGGCAAAACAACCATGGCTGCTGAGGAGATTCTTTCTGTCTTAGGTGCTAGAATAAAATTTAGTTAATAAGGCGTAGTTTGCATAGAGATTGTGGAGGAATGGTTGATTTGGGTATGATTTGTAAGGAAAATATGGTGATACGAAACCCTAGCTAATGTTAATTGTTACAATTTTGTTGAAATTCATTTTGATGCAACTTATGAGCAGTCTGAGGAAGGAGTCTTATGAAAGATAGGTTCAGGTTGAAATCTGCTCACTGAGGTGGATGGAAAGTTAGAGTATTTTCTTTCTACTTATGTCTCTCCTGCATTACCTCCCCTTAGTTTCCCAGCACTGTTGATAGTCTGAGGAAAATTGACTAAAGTTGGATCCTTTATCCATGAAAAGTGTAGAATAAGAGTCATTTATATCTACTCCCCTTTTTCTTTGTGAAACAGTAATTCGCTGTCTAACTCTTCCTAAAGTAGGGGAGGGTTAAGGGGCATTTAACTAGTGAGCTTTCAGTATAGTTATATCTGTGCAAATATGTTGTTTTCATTGAAGTTATCAGTAAAACGCCACGTGCTGCAAAGTGCCAATATAGTGTGCCAGAGTTAAGTGTATCAGAGGGAAGAGGAAAGTTAAAGGACTGTCGTATGTAAGCTATCAGGGTAATTATATTTTTAAGTGGTGCCTTAAATTGGTTACTTGAACTATGATTCCAGTTTGTGTAGAAGAAACACTGTAAAATAATTTATATAAAAGCCTCAACCTTTTGTTTAAGTCATCAGCGCATAAAGCATTTTAAGTTTGCTTTTTTTTTATTGTTGTAGTCCCATAATCTATGAGACACACTTGGTCATGAAGTAGCTTGTTATTAAAATATAATATCATGTTCATCTGTGATTATTATTTTAATTCAGTGCTTGGTTGACTTATACAAAGCTGCCTGAACTCTTTCAGTAACCACTCTCCATTCGCCTATGTTACATTTAATTTATACCAAGATGATAAAAAATTTGATTTATTTTACAACAGATCAGTAATTGTGCTCTACAAATAAGTCCGTAATGATAATCAACAGCATTTTCATCATAATTTAATTTGTCTTCTCCCGAGAGGTAGTTAAATGCAGTAATAATAACACTACTGTTATGGACTCTGCTGCAGTTAATCATGGCCTGAATATGCAGACAGCCCCAATATTGTATTGACAGAAATTAAATTAACCATCAGCTTGGGCAATCAGTGGCTGTACAGCTATTAAAAGTAATAAAGGCAACAAACCCCAACCATAGCCAATTACATTTTGACGTATAAACGAAGAAAGACAGATGCTTTTGATTTGAAATTTTTTACTTCATTGGAAATAAAGAAGACATATCTTTTCATATACATTATTTTCCATGCCTTAATTAACCAATAATACACACCCCAGACCATAGAATCAGACTGACAGACTGAAGTGCCTCCTAACCCAAAAATTTCCTTTTCTCTATGTACAGTAGTTTCATATGGCGTGCTGTTATAAAGGATATGGATCAAAATGCATAAACAAGACAAGGTGCAATGAGCATTTAAAAACAATTTGAAGTTATTAGAAAAGGTAACTTTTTCAGTTTGAGTCTGTCATGTTTTTCTTAGAATCCTACTGAAGTGAAAAGTAAAAACTCTCAAATTTTCTAGAAAAATTAATGACTTGGGTTATGTTTTGGGGGGAGGAAGGAAGAAAGAGTTGGTAATTTCAGTAATGTAAGTAAGTGATATACACTTCTATTTTTTTCTAATGTACAATGAACCATGATGTAACTTGCTCAAAGTTATTCTAATATTCTGTCTAGAAAAAGAATAATTAGACCTGTAAATGTATTTCAAGTGGCTAATTGTTTATGTAAATATTAAACTACAAATTTAATTTTAAATATTTATATGCACTTTTATATTTAATGTAAAATGATAACATTTATGTATATTTAAAGGGAAATAGAGTAGTTCACAGACATTTTTGGATATTTTGTCAGAAAACAAGAGATTTATGTTAATAAGATGTAGGAGTTACCAATTAACAAAATCAGAACTTCTGTGTTGTTTTTTTTTTTTTTGTTTACTTTATAGAAGCTTCCATAGTTTCACAACTTGAAAAGCGTGTATTTCAGCTTATTGTAATTTATATCTTATGGTGAAAACTCTACCTCAGAGTGCAAATGAAATAAAAATATCATATCTCATTATTCCTAATGAAAATGAAGCCCAGCAAATGTACAGAATGTTTTGAGACTTACCTGTCATTTTAGACAGCATTTCATTATAAGTTACCAGGTGTACCAATAAATTCCCTAAGAACATGAAAAACTTGTAATTTGTTTTAGTGAAATAATGACTTTTTCAGACAGATAACAAAAGTCACTGTGTTTTAAAGGGAAGAAGCTTTATAAATCACTACGGTTGTGTAAGCCCACTGCAATCTGTAAGAGATTTAGTGCAGATTCAATGAAGAACATAAATTCCTGCTTAATTTGACACATTTCTGAGCAGTTTTCTGGATAGGGACTGGGGATGACAATAATCCTTCACCTCTGAATCTTTCTGCTTCTTAGACTTATTAAACTCAATACAGTTAACTTACACAGAAAAAGAGAATTATACTGCAAGACCTATTAGATACAATAAACTTGTGGCTTGTGTTATACTGGTCAAGCTAGGATATCAAGATTTTTAGATATTCTGTTCTGGCCATAAAAGCCAAGAGTTGAAATTCTTATAAAGAGGTTTGACCAAGGCAATGGCAGATTCTAGAGCAGCCCATACTGTACAGTTGGAGAGATAAAGATGATTTCAGTTTCAATACAACAGTGTATATTCCACGTAGCGTGTATGTAAGTATGTATGCAATAATATGTTGTCGTGCACTAATGTTTAGACATAGGTTTGGGTATGCCTGTGTAATCAAAAAATTCAGACTTCCTTAAGCTGTACAGAACTTAAACTTTCTTTTCCAGTTATTTTTCTGTGATTTAATTTTCTTAGACTTTACAAATAACTTTATTTTCTAAAGAACAATGATTTTGTAAATTGCTAGTACATAAAGGCCGTATCTATTATGACACTTCTTATGAGGAAAGACAGATATATCACTCATGGCTATTTCAGTGATGATTTCTCTCCCCTCTGTAGCCATGAAGATACATGTCATAACAGAGATCAACTATCATTGTAATGTAATTTTTCTCTATACAGCATGTGTTGTAAATGGTGTTGATTGCTGACAGAAGCTCAGAGGGTGGGAGATGTGATTTCTGGTATGCACAGGGCAGGAAACACAACATAGGCAGATTATATTATATTTGATGTGTATTTGTTTCCTCCCTCTAACTTTCTTACAGGCTGTTTGCAAGTTTCTGTAAAGCAATCCACCGCATTAAAACACAATTGGGAAATTCTATTCCCCCAGACACTAATGTGTTTTCACTTGTGTTTATTGAGGGCATGCAAGAAAATAAAGATACAGAATATGGAAGCAAGCAGCAAGTTTCAACTGTATTAATTGTAAATTGATTCAACAGGATAGGAGTCCTGTTATAATTATAAGGGTCCATGAGAAAATAAAAAGCAATATTAAGCTGGCATGCAGAATGAGAGTTCTCCTATTGCCTTCGGTGTTAAATAAAACATCAGTGTTTCATCCCTTACCATCTCTACATTTAAAAAAGTGAGCAACTTACTAATATACAGAACAAAATGGCTGCAGCAACAAAACAGCTGCTATTTCTTTGTTCTAAAATCATGGTGATCTAGACCAGTATGGATTTTTTGAAAAATACAAACAGCCGCCAATTAGACTAAGCCAAAAGTGAACCTAAACTAGGTCTAAACCCCAAAGTCTTCCCACATGCTTTGGAGTGTGCCATTTACACTTGCTACAGAAAATTTATCTTGAGTTTCTTCAGCCTTCATTCAAAATGGTCTGATCAGGGTAAAGTTACAAGGAACATCCAGAAAGGGTAGCTGAGAGAAAACCTGAAACGCAGTACAGGAAATTATAAGACTCCTTTGACTTCCCTGTGACTTCTTTGCACCAGACAATAGTCAGCCCAGACACCAAGATAGTTTATTCTCTTTTGCCTCGTGACACATCAGTCCATTCATCAGTCAGACTTGGAGAGGAGAATGAGGTGCATGTATGCTTTGCCTTACCATTTTCTTTATTTTTTATTTAGGGTACTAAGATTGAGGTGTCTTATTTCAGCCTGTCTTTGTTTTCAATTGCCAGAGGCTCTTTTGTTGTAACTCTTGCTCTTCAAACTGTAAAAAATGAACATAGCCACCATCAAACCCTTCTATAAGACTCCAGTGAGTGACTTACTCCAATGAATGTCACAAAAAATTGTAAAAAGCTGAGCAGTAAGTACTGTTCTAAGAGTCCACGTATCTATAATTAGGCCAGTTCATAGAGTCATATCATAGAATCATGGAATGGCCTGGGTTGAAAGGGACCACAGTGATCATCTAGTTTCAATATTTGTGAAATAATATTGTATCAAAAACTTCACAATTTTTACAGACATTTGCATACAGGTAGTCCAGAATTATTTCTGTGCCTTCAAGAAGACAGCACTCATTCTTTCTTCATTTCCCAGTTTCATATACTTTATTTTAAATAATAATTAGAAAATGAAAAACCCTATGGTGATATTATACTAAGTAAATAATTATTTTACACTTAAGATCAGGAAATGGAAAGGATTAGATTCTTAAAACCACTTATATCAGCTATCTGATAGATAGCATTTTTCAGTCCAGCTTTTCTCATTGGACTTGTAGCTTATTATTAATATTTATGGATAAAATAAAATCAGAAGATATTGACATTGAATAGCTGCTACTTTAAACTGTTAACTTTTGCACTACTTCATTCTTAAATTGACAATGTTACGTTATCATATATTTCTCTGTCGTGAATAAACGACTATTTTAGAAACATTTATCAACAAGAACGAATTTTCAAACTGCTGTATTTTTATGCATGCTCCATAGAACTGCATATATGTATGTAGCTCTGCTGTGTTATTAATCACGTGATAATTAACAATATTTATATAAATTAAGAGCAATTGAGAATATACACATACAAAGAACAGAGAGGTTGGTGTGCAGTGATAATCATGATTTTGAACTGAAAATGGTTTAACTGACCTGAAACTTGCATCGAAAAAGCAAGGTTTCTTCTTTGTGTTCTCTTTTATTTCTTTAACGCAATTTCAATTTTGTAAATGATACTTTAATTTGTGAGATTATAATGAAACTCAACAAATATAATTTCAGTAAAAGGAACATTTTCTCTTTGTAAGCTGCTACTTAGTGTTTCTGTCTATGAAATTTCACTGGAGAGGAGAAGCAATGCAGGAAATACCATCTCATCATCTGTTTTGAAGCCTTTTATTATTTAAACAATTCATGGACATATTATGAACTGTCACTTTATCATGTTGCCGCTTCACTCTGCCTTTGCCTTCTATTCCGCTGCAGAATTTCCTTTCTGTCCATGACATCATCTTAACTCTCAATAGGGAAAGGGGGAAAAGAGACAGAGAGAGAAAGGGAAATTAAAAAAAAAAGAAGAAGAAGAAGAAAAAAAAAAACAAAAACAACCCAACAAAAACCCCACAAACTCCCCCCTTTCTTGGCAACAGAAATACTTTTAAGTGTAGCATAATTACCATCTCTCTGCCCTTTCTCCCCCCGCTGAGGCTATTCAGCAAACCCTACAACATACACTTAAATCTTCAACTTCTTAGAGACTCTACACGCAGATGGGAAAGATTTGATTAAAATTACAGTGCTTTAGGTTCAACTTCACCTATTAAGAAAAAAAAAAAAGGATTTGGTGCTGGACTTTTTTCCCTGAGAAATAACTAGGCCACAGTAATTACAGACAGGGCCCTGCTGTGCACCATGAATAGGATCCCTGGGGTGATATTTTCCTGTTACCTGTCTATGTAGGGCTGTTGACATCAACATGAATGATAACTATGCCAGGTTCTTTTTTGTGTGTGTTTTGTTTTATTTTATTACTATTATTATTATTTTTCTTTTTATGCTTTAGAAATATGAAGAGAAAAGAAAAGAAATGAAATAAGTTATAAGGGTTGTGATTTATATCTTTCTTCTGTTGAGGATGCTTCTATGCACTTTACCATACATTTGTGTGATTATTTTCTTTAATTATTTTTCTTGAAGTTAAATTTCAGCCTTCATACAATGAAGAGACCAACATAACGGTGTTGGCAAGAGCAGAGCATTGGACACTGTGGAAGTCTAAATGTTACCACTTTTTCCATACCTGAATTGGAAGGAGCTTTTGTTTATGAGCATTGGCCCACTTTAAGACAACTGATGCTTACAATCAGGTACTGTCCACAAAATTAATTTTATTTTCATGTCAAGTCATATTAGACATTAAAATCTGCTTATTTTTATTGTTTTAGCCTGTCAAAATCCTGAACTATCCTGCAAAACTTTTACTCTCTATTACACTGTTTGATGATACGGAGACTAGCATTTTAGCTGACGGTATATTCCAGGTTTGAACATTAGAAAGTATGTTAGAAAAGAATATCTAAATAAGAAAGGTAAGGACAATAAACAACTTGTCATTTTGTTAGAATGGGGCAAATGAAAAACAGTGGAAGACTAGATTAAACTCTGCCTGTGACTGGGAGAATGTATATAAGGATAAAATGGAATTCTGAAGATCTACTTTTTGGAACTTTTCAAAAATTATAAAAAGTGTCAGACTGAGAAAAAAGAATAGCTGTAGGATATGGAAAGGAATGCACACAAAACTTATTGGAAGAAGCAGACAAAAGGCAGTGAGGAAAAAATCCTTGCCTCAGCCCTTTTTACTCTGTGTTTGTCTATGAAGCACTAAAACATGTACAAACTGAACAGCAGAGTCATACCAATATGAGCTTTGGACCCAAGTAAGTCAAAGAACCACATAGCTTGGGAGTCTGACAAAAAGGCAAGGTAAATGAATCTTTATTCAGCTAATTCTTGGCTGATATTTACCATGAAACTGACTACTATTGGCCAATTAGGATTATCTGGGAGTTGAAATCGGTTCCCAAACAAATAATCCTTACTCTAACCCAAGACAGTCTTGGAATAGAGGAGAATAAGATTGGTAAAGCAGCAAAGTAATTGTCTTTTGTGAATGTCAAGGAAAAAAATAGGTTTAAGGAGAGAACTGTATACTGAAAAGTCTCTAAGAATATTAATAGACAACTGATTAATAACAGAATATTAACTAGAGAAGGAATTTCACGTAATGAATTGATCAGAGGTGGGAGCTAATAAATTGCTACTGATTGAGAAGTGGCATGTTAGCTCTGCTGATCCGTGGAATTATGTGGTAACATGGAGCCAGACAAAGGGATGTAGAAAGAGGACTGCCATAGAGAGAATAATCTTTGTTCCTATCCATTGTCAATGGATAGGAGCAGGGCATAACTGCATTTATCAAGAAGTGAGTAAAGAATCTTACAGATCTCCAGATGAGAGGTAGGTGCCTGGATATCTTGCTTACATGAATGAGATTCAGAAAGAATCTCGGCAAAACGTTGACTGTGAGGGCCTAGATGAAGCATTCTGAACTGAATAATATTCTGACTTTATGGACTTAAGTAACACATAGGCTGTGGACATTGTCCACAGTGCATGGGAAAAGTAAGGAGAAGCTCTGTCTTCTGCATGTTAACACTGAGTTGACAAATAGCCATCTGCAAAGGGATGTGTGAGAGAAAGAGGCTTAGATATTCCTTTGGACAGAAAAAGAGAGGCAGGTAATAGAATTAGAGCAATGCATGAAATATCTGCATAAAGAAGCTGAGTTCTTACAGCTTAACTGTGAAGGAACACTGTTGACTGACTGCAAAAATCGAATGCTGAAAAAGCAGACCTTGTTTTTTCTTTTTGTTTGCCCACGTCATGATAAAGATGAGTTCTGCTATTCTAACAAGCTAAAATAAAGACCAGATGGTTGGTTAGTTATGAGAGATGGAGTATCAGGAGTTAAAGAATAAAATTGGTGATGCTTGAATAAACAGGTGATCTGTGAAAATCCAGTGCCTTCCAGGAACAGCACTTCAGTGGAGGCTTGAAGGGCATGAAGGACTCTTTGAGTGAGGCTAGTTACCCTCTGCATATCTCTGGGGACTGTGGAATGGATATTAATGCTTATGACATTTCCTCTCTAATTATTAGAGAACCAAAAATAGTCAAAAGGCTGGAACACCTCTCCTACAAAGAAAAACTGAGAAAACTGGAGTTTTGAGAGAAGAGAAGGCTCTTGAGACAGCTTATTGTAGCCTTTTGATACCTTAAGGAGGCTTATGAGATAGATGGAGAGAAACTTTTTAAAAGTTTCTGTGATAGGACTAGAGGATATGGTTTTAAAATGAAAGAGGAGAAATATAAATTAGATATATAAGGAACAAACTCTTCACTGTGAGGATGGTAAAGTGCTTGAAACAGGTTGCTCAAAAAAGTAGTGTGTCATTCCTGAAAGAGTTCTAGGTCAGGTTGGATGGGGCTTTGGACAACCTGATCTTATAGATGTCTCTGTCCATAACAGGAGGCTTCAACTGGGTGATCTGTAAGTGTCCTTTCCAACCCAAACTATTCTATGATTCTAATTATTGAAAAGAAGGAGGCCAGAAGACCCTTGCTCAGAAGTCTCACCTCCAGGCATTCTGTGCTGTTCCTGCTTTCTCACTTGGAGGAGCTATGAGTCTAATTTATGCAGTGCTGTGATTTGCTTATGAGCCTCATTCTTCATTCTGTTCTTTTTTTTGTTGTTTTTTTTCCCCCCTTTCCCTTTTTGTATTCATGCAATGTTCTTTACCAGTTTTTCTATTTATTGACCTGAGCCCTCATTCTTCTGTAGTGTCTTCATGCCATTTTCTGCCTCTTATCAGGTTAGCTTTGGTTATCTTTGGTTATCTTTGGTTAACTTTATCAGCTTACCTTTGGTTCCTCATCTGCTACAATGGTTATCCCTGTCTTTGGCAATCAAAGCTATGTCAGGCTCTGATGTCCAGAGATAGAGTTGAGCACTGTTAAGGCAGGGCAAATCTGTTTTCTGCCTCTTTGTTAGGTGCGAGATGGGCTTATGGACTTCTACAGGACAAGACTATTCTCCTTCCTCACTCTTTTCAACTCCCCCAGACCCTGTCCATCTCTCCTGTCTCAGTTTCAGGACAGCATTTAAATGTGCCTGGAAGCTTTTAGATATCCTTCTTAGTTACTTATTCCACCCCTTCTGGCTAAATGTGGAACATAACCCTTCATGTCTTAGCTTGCCCTCCTTACTGATGTAAACTATCTTGGCTCACAATACATCTACTTTGATAGAAAGTCTTCAGTACAGTTGAGATAGTTTTCATCTGCTCACCTGTGTTGGTATTTTTTGCAAGGAATTTGCTTACCAATGCTGGATTTTCCCAAGCACTCTCGCAGCTCGCATGACAATAGGTTTGTGTATACTGTAGAGTGATGCAGAGCTGATCCAGTCGTATTTAGTTCACATTAATCACATCCCTTTACTCAAAACAGTATAACTCTGATCTAAACCAATTAAGCTGGTGATGTTTAGACAAAGAGATTAATATAGCTCAGAATAGCATAACCTTTGTCGATAGAGATGTTGTAAGATAATAAGTTTTATTCAGTGGGTTGGATTTGTGGAAAGGTGTGTTTTGGATGTGGACATCTAATTGTACACACTAAATCAGTGGGAGAATAAGCTTTTGCAGCCAGACAAGTTTCAGCTGCATACATGGAGATATAAATGTGAAATGATCTCAGTTTAGAGCTGATGTTTGAGAACGCGCAGAGAATGCAGGATGGGACCCACTGAATGAAGGGATAAACTAACAAGTAGAACAGTAGAAATACCTTTGTTTGCATTTAAAAATATATACTTTTTCCTTCATAACTCATGTGGTCTAAAAAAACCTACCAACAACAGCAAAACTTTGATTTCTGAAGTTATACTGAAAACACATATTCTCTTCTTTATTTGCAGCTGCATTACAGCCTCACCATGAACAAATTCCTGGACAATTCAGGAAACCATTTTTAGTTCAGGGAACAGACGAACCAGTTGAAACTATGTTTATTCCATGACATACATATGATAATTGACAAAAATGAGTATTAGATCAACTATCAATTTGAATTTAATAAGAATTTAATCCTCTATTTTGAATTAATTAGATACTAATTAGATATTAGTTCAATAGATATGAAATCTATGTTAAAATTCAACAGTTAAGAATATGACCTGTTTTGAATGAAGCTTCATTGAGTGTTAGGTCAGTATTATTTGGATTATCATGAGTATCTCAGAAGCTCAATGTAAAGTTAAGCAATTGATCTCCTAGGTCCTAATTGTGTGTCCAGCAGTCACAGAACTGGAAAAACCACTGCGCTCTGGTACCTGAGTCCCTGAAAAGGGGAAAAACTGGAAGAAGTGAGATGATCACAGCACACTCAAGGAAATTAAAGCTACTCCAGGTTGCAGGAAAATGCAGGAATTTCCTGGTATCCCTACTGGTTTGAGCCTCATAGTTATTCAAGAAAGCATTATCAATCAGGTATCTGTAAATAAAAATTCACCTTAGATGTATTTTATCTCGTGTGCTTGTCTGCTGTCATAGCCAGCCTGTGCTGATTCAGAACAAGGCAGTTCTCTCCTGCTGCAGAGTACTTGTGCGTTTAGAAGAAATAAATCTTTCCTGACCAAATGAAGCTTTGAAGTATGGGTTTTGATATTACTGCTTGTCCAAATGCAGTATATGCAGTAATTTAAAAGAACTCCTTTATGGATCACACAGATGTACTGCCTGAAACAAAAGTTATCTCCTGAATTCTACCCCACTGGGGTTTAAGATCTTGTCTATGTACTTTACTCAGCGATGGTTATTTTCCACTTAAAATCTCCTGCAGCTGACTCAGAACACTTCACCTCTTCAGAGCACTGATGCTCATGGCCCCAGGCCTCTCCCCACCCTGTCTATGGCCCAGGACCCCATTTCAGCCACCAGTCTCTGACCTAGCAAGGCTGCAACTGCAGTGGTTTCCAGTTCCCCACAGTCCTGTCTTACTAGGCAATGGGCCCTGCTAAGCCAAGCCCACATATGGGCCTATGTCTTGTCCTTTCTCTGTCCCCACAGTGGTTCCCAATACCCAGGGCTGAGGCTGTCCTGACTGCTCCTGGCTGCTCTGCTCCCAGCTGGAGCCAGGCAATGCAGCCCTCAGTTACAGGTTTCCAGGCCTGAGAAACTCCTTATTCAGGAGTTTCATGTGAATAAAATATGCAAGTATGCAAACACTGTGATGTTTTGGTCATTGTTTTTGATTAGTTTTGGTCAGATCTGTGCTCAAAGAGCTTTCCTTTCCCCACAGCCTTTGTGATAAGACTATCAGCCGTGGAGGATCCAGCAGTCCAGGATGAGCCTTGTTGAGCTGGTGGGAGCTGTGGTGCTGTAATTGTCATCTGAATCATTTGAACTCCTTGATGAACAACTTAGTGAAAGGAGAAAAAAATCTCAAGTGATCTTTCCATTTGTTCAAGATATATAGTAATTCTGTTTTTCTGTTATTCTGCCACTTACTCGGAGCAGTCACATTATCATTGTATCTCTTGGGTTATCAGAGTGCTGAGTTCCTCACATTTGGTACTGATAAGTTACTATTAATTCTCTTGGCTGCACTATAGTTACTTCTGTGAACTGCTGTTCACCACCAGTGGTAAACAAACTGGTCAGTAACAATCCGTTGCTTTACAAATGAAAATGTGGATTTTTGCAGATCAGATGTGTTAATTGTGTTGGTAGTGAGAGCAAAAAGTTATATGAATCTCCACATTTTTGCAGATGAAGTATTACCTGGTAAATATGGATCTGATTTGTGCCTATATAATGAGCTTAACTCAAGTGAAAACTAAGTTTGTTTGAATGTGGTGCTTCGTGATTTTCAGTGCTAAGATCTTATACAACTGGATTCAGTATAAAAATAGTATGAATCCACTTATTAAATGTAGAAGCTTTTGCACAACTTTATGCAGAATAACTTCTTATAGTACTATGACTCTGTACAGCTTACAATTTACTGTCGGTAACAGTTCCTTCAGGTAAATGCTTAAAATTGGAGGTCATGTTTGCTCCTTATGAATATTAAATATCCCAGGATTATTTTCATAATAATGCGGATTCATAGTACGCCCTTGAGCAGAGCTGTCTTTTCTCCAGTACTGGGTAGGCCCTACACCTCTGTGCAATCAAAGGAGCATCTGTAAGATGACACAATGCTTTGAGACAGTCAAATTAGAGGCACACTGTAAAAGTGAAAGAGTACATTTGGAAAGTGGAAAACCCATTACAGATGCACTTATGGAGCATAAATTTCTTTGATTCTGTGTATGCTCTCTTTACCCTTTCTGTATGTGGAGGAACTCTATATGCTTGGACTTGTCACTTCTTGTGAGCTGGATAAGGACACATATAGCACAGTTCCAATTTTCCCCTATCCCATTCCCAGGAGGGATTATCTGTGACTTCTAGGTTCTTGTTGTGGCTTCTTAGTTCTTGGTGAAAAGTGGGATTGTACTGGGATATTCTCACTTCTGTCATCCTGTAGGGAATTTGGATTTTGTTGTGAGGTTGCTTTCAGTAGAAGCGGGGCTAACAGGGAACCCAACTCTTTCAGTCCATGTGCTACAAAAGATTTTGCCCTGGCAGCTGGTTGAACTTCCCACTTTACCTGCAAATGTACAGAGATGACACCATGAATTAAAAGGAAAATGAATTCCCTTGTTTCCATCCTATAGACATTCACCAAGAACAGTGTTATGTGCCCATATGTGCCCATAGTGATTATCTCATTCTTTAAACATCTATTTGCTGCAGTCATTCTTACTCCTCTTCTCATCCTAGTGCCCTTTAGCCCTGAGTCACAAGAATTGGGTTTGGTCTGGCCTGACTCTTGAGCCACCATCTGAGAAATACTGAGGCCATGTTGAGGATTAGGTTGGATATCAGCAAAAGTTTCTTCACCAGAGTGTGGCAGGCATGGAACAGCCTCCCAAGGATCATGGCATCATACTGCTGGACTTCAAGAAGGTCAGTGTTCTCAGACATATGGTTTGATTTTTAGGTGTTCTTGTGTGGAGCCTGGAGCTGGGCTTGATGATTGTTATGGATCTCTTTCAACTCAGGATATTCTGTGGTTTTATGATACTTTCAAATGGTAGTAAAAAGATTCTGCTGGTTCAGTGTAAAGCTATTTCTTTACCTTTTTTCTTGAACAGGATAGTAGGGAGGGAAACACAGAATCTTTTTCACGGCAGAAGCAATTAAAAATCCTTTCTTGCAGCATAATTTCTTTGTAAAATGTAGTGACTGATATTGTTTTTCACTGGAGTAGGCAGGCTGCGGACAGAGTATTTGTGACTGTATCCTAGATGGTATCTTCAGATCTCTGCAGCTCAGGAGATTTTGCAAAACTGACCTAAAAGCATCTTTTATGAGATATTAATGTGAACATGTTTAGGTAGTGGTCATGTGCATATATTTGTCTCACTTCCTCTCTGATAACTCAACTTACTACTTGTGACATATTAGCATGCATTTTGTTTGTATACAGTTGGCTGCCTATGAACATGTGTATATATATATATATACACACACACAGAAAGTATTTGGTAGCTTTGCGACCTTGAGATATGAGCCATTCATCATTGACTAGTCTAATACACATCCTGGTATGTTTTATTCATAACCTTATATGTGTGTGTAAATATACACATACATGCAAGTAAATATTCATTTTGTACATATTACACATTATAACGAGTGTGACTTATAATTTCAAAAATGAAAGCCAGTGAGAGAAAATCTTACAAGTGACTACTGTTTTCTCCTTTGATATCTTTCCAAATTGATGTTTCCATCTCATTGTTTTTGTATTTGTTTTTAACTTTATCTAAAAGATTTTAAAATGGGGTATTATTTAACAAAGAAGAAAACTTTACCAATTTCTCATGTAAAGCTAATGTGACAATAAAACTGTCAACAAGAAGGCAAGATCAGTCTCACAAAAATCTTGAAACCTCTAAGTGGAATTTGCATAAAATAGTTCTGGTATTATTATTCACTGTTCTTTCAGTGACAGATATGTCAAGGCCTTAAAACCTAAAAGAACAATTATGCTATTGTATCTCTCGGAGGATTCAAGGGGTGTGTCTTTGGTGAAAAAGTGCTATTAGAGCTTTGAAAAGCAGTAAAAAGACAGCCCAAGGGGCTCTTTAGCTAGTCATTTTAAAAAGAATGCCTGGGCTTTAAGTGTCTTAAAGTACATTTATTCAACTCTTAGTTTGTGCTTTTAAAAAACTGCTTATAATTAACGGCTGCAACATTTTTTTTTTTAAATTTGCATTAGCTATAAATAAAAACTCTCGATAAAACCATTATTGATTAACTTAAGCTGTGATTCTCTTGTGAATGCTTCTGTATTTCTGTCAAGCATATTGCAAATAATTATATATAAGCTTTTTGGTTAAGCTAATATTGAGGAAATCATTGAACAATTATAGACCAAAACAGGAACTAATCAGTAAATCCATTACTTGAACAAGCTAGCTTAACATAACGTCTGACATTAAAAATGAGGGATTGATAAGTAATGTATCATTACATCTGGATGTGCCATAAAAATCAGCAATTCCAATGTAATTTTATATTAAACCTGTTCATGGTTTTAGCTTTAGACTCCGTGGAGTCTGGGTAAAAATACATATTTTGAAGTTCTAGATGGAGAATGAGTTGGAGCAAGGCTGGAAAGTAGGAAAAAAATAAACAAACAAACAAACCAAAAAACAGAACAAAACAAAAAAACAAAAACAAAAACAAAGCAAAACAAAACCACTAAGCAAAGAGAGAAAATGTAAAATAAGTATAAAAAATGGATTGGACTCAACAATATGAAGCAAAGAGACATCAAAAAGAATTTAAATGGGGAAAATCAAGACCTGAATTAGCAAACTTTAATTGTTGCAGACACCAGCCAGATAATAAATGTAGTTTAGAGTAAGACCAAATATGGCATGAAATTAATTTATTTCATCCCCTTCGCTGTAGAACAGTGTAATTATGAACTTGGCAGCCAGGTGCTGCATTGGCCAGAGACCAGGTTAATATACAGTATTTGATTATAAAATGATTCATTATAAATACGGCAGGTCTAGGTTTTTCTTATCGGGATTGTCATATATCAACATAAATAAATGAGGAGAAAGTGCTGGCCTTACCCAGATATTTTTGTTATAAAAGCACATATTGTTATTACAAAGAGCTCAGCAAAGTGGGTTCTGTTCCCCTGTAATATGTTCTTTACAGCTGCTGGAGATACGTGGAAGCTCTTCAGAGTTTAAAACACAGAAAACAAAGGAAATTATTATGCTTTCAATTTTATAAGAAACAGAATACACTAATCACAGAGTCATAAAACCCAGAATAAAGCTAACTATTTGGAAAAATTAAGCTGTAAAATTTTTAGTGGTGACCACTTCAACATTGTGAGTAGTTAGAAAGTTTGATGAGGTATATACATGAGGTTATGTCCATATAATTTCAATTTTGCCATGCCAGTATTTAGGTAAAGTTGGCCAATAGATATCTGATTCTGGATCCATATTTTATACGATATTCACTTAGTGTTTAAGTGCCTATTCTAATTAAACTCAGTATGAATCTTGCAGGACATTGCACACTGTTATGCAGGACATTCTATATTTCATACTACAGTACATTCTATACTTACACTGATGGAAGTTTTGTCATCTTACAGACGTAGAATTGGGTCTTGCTTTTGTTTTATGATTTTGGTCACGTGTTTGCAGTCTGCATGCAAACACGTATTTGTGCATAGATAAATAAGCAGAGCTATGCTTCTGTATCAGAACTTAATTTATTGCGACATTCTGATGCTGGCACTTGGGCCAACATGCATTTTATCACAGTATTAGGTGATTTAGGATTCTGCAAAAATATATTATGCAAGTGTGGATGGATAGCACTTTATAAACATAAGACTGAACCTCTTATCTGTCCTTGAATTTTAGGATTGTCATTGACTTTGCATGAAAAATTCTCCCTATCCTTCCTCAATGTACAGTAGTGTTGTCTTTTAAAAATTAGGATTTATAAAGCAGAACATAATTGTCAGATTTTAAAATACAGTTAGGCTTTCTCTACAGCTGCATTCTTTGTTAAAAGCTGCTTAAATTCCCATATATTTAATGATGTCTTTTTAATGACTTTTCCTGATTTAAACCCTTTCTCTATAATTTCATTTTTCTTCTCCTTTTCTTTTTTGTCCCCTGCTAATGTAAGAGCATCCTGACAGGACCATATTTAATTAAGGAAACAGGCCAAATTCGCATTTAGAAACCATTCAGTTTCAAAGCTGATGGGCAGCGTGGTGGTGAAGGCTGAGGTGGTGTTTGTCTTGCTGATAGATTTTGTGAAGCAGTGAGTATTTAAGCACAGGCCTTGCTCTGCAAAGCCGTGGTGGACGAGCAGGAAAAGAAGCTCTTGTGGTTTTTTGCTCTGAATGCTTTGGGCAAAACTAGCTTTACAACCCCCATTTCTAACCCAGCATTCTTACCAGCCTTCACTGTGCTTTTTCATGTAGGCATTTTCTCAGAAGAATGTACTGACAAGGAATTTTAAAAGAAAATAGGGCAGGGGCCTTGCTATTTGGCTAAAAAGGGTAGCGAGGAAGAGACCATTATTAGTTTGACAGAGAAATAGGGAGTGAACTGTCAAAGCTGGAACTGCTGACAGGGTGGTGGGGAGGAGGTGCAATAAGCAAAGCCAACTTGAATAAATAAGCAAAGAATAAGCTTATAAGAAAGGGGCAAATGAGCTAAAATGTCATAATCAAGCGATTGATGGATTCAAGGTGTTGAAAAGATATGTTGGACCAGACTTAAAGGGAAGGCAGATGTTCCTTAGTTGTAGAGAACTGTATAGAGAAGTAGGTGATACAAATGTATGGGAGTGTAGGAAGGAAAAGTTGTAGTGAAGGAGGTTTTTGGATAAAAGAAGATAAGGGCCTGACAAGTGCTTTAGAGCTATGGTCTGGAAGAAACATTTGACTATTGAAGGAGTAATTCAAGAAGAAATGGCAGAATTTGGATGCAGCCTGAGGGAGGAAAAGTGAACAGAAAGAAACTAAAGAACCTATCAAAGCTGTAGGCCTGGCCAAGAGAAAAGATTGCGATTTATATTACTTACAGTGAATGATGTCAGTGTGAGAGACACTCAGAATAGCATTTCTGAAAATTAACAGTGCTAATGGGCTTGCAGCCAGGTGCTTAGAGATGTTGGCCCATTTTTTAATGTATTTTTTTCTGAAAGACAATGGGTTTATTTATATGACAGAAATAGTTGTTGTCCCAGATGTACCATCCTTGTTCCCACAGAACACTCTGGGAATCGCTCTTTTAGGCACATATCTGTAAATACAGAAGTAGACCCTGCATGTATTTCAGTTTGCCTTGGTACACTTCTGATTGCTGTCTGGTACAATATTTTTCATTAGAAACAGAAGCAAGTATGGCAGCCTGCAGGTTTCTCTCAGCTCCACGACGTCCAGTTCTTCTGAACTCAGAAGGGAAACTGCAAGAAACCTTATTAAGTCTTGCTACACAATAAAATGTATCTTACAGTTTGTAGCATCTTGATATGAATGAGGTATTTAAGTTGGTATGGAAAGTGTATCAAGCTATTAAAGGTGGTACTTCAGTTTACTAGTTTCAGAGCTTCGAGGACAGGTGCTGCTATTTAGTATCTACAAAACTAAGTATAAAGGAGCCATGATGTCCTCCAGGAGCTGACAAAATAAATAATAGTAGTTGGGAACAGTCTGTCATTCTAACGTTGCTGTTACTGTTTAAGTTTAAAGTGAAATGAAAGGGTTATCTTCACAGTTCTTAACTGGTTATGGGTTTTGGTGGTAGACATAGTCCTTTTTAAAGTAAAATTTACTGTTTGTGTCAAGCCCCGGCCCCAGCAGTTGCTGAAAACCCAAAAAAGTGAATGCAGGTGAACTCCAGGTGGTCAGCATCCTTCATGGCAAACCCCTATTCAAATAGATACATGTAAACACATGCAACTACTCTACGCTGGGCATAAGATTTGAATACCCATAGGAAAAAAATTACCAGTGGTAACACCTTCATTCTAATGGAACGCAATGGCTAAACAACATCAAAGTGAAGCTGGATATATTGCAGTGCAGTACTTGTTACCTTGTGTTGTTTGTTCCAATACAGATTTCTGCTTTCTCCTTCGTGGAGATTGATTACCTACTGCATTTCTTATGCTTGGCATGACTTTGTTCATATACTCTTTCCAGAGTTGAGCATGCAAGCTGCATGTTTGGTAGATGTGGGAGCTGGAGCTGCTCTTCTTTTTCTAGATAAGAGCGCTTCTCTCTCTCCCACCAAGATGAGGAACATAACAGTACTGCTCTGCTTATGGGATCAGCTGTCAATTTAAAGGCAGCTGCTGTTGCATTATCCATACCTCAACAGAATGCTGAAATTTGTTCTGCTTCCCAAACACTGCTAAAGGGAAAGTGAGGAGCTGGTGGCTAACAATTGGAGAACACACTTTCAGTTCTGCCTTCTCCAAATCTGAGTACTTGCTCAAGAAGTTTGGTAGCATCTCTTAACTTGGTGGCATCTTAACACATTTTTGGTGTCAGTATTTTGAATAATTCAGATGGTGTCACCTATCATTAATCCCTGCCTCCTCTGCCAGTCAGGATTTTGACATTGTCTGTGGGTGGATAATAAGAGATCTAGTACCTGAGAAGTTTCATTGTACTCCCTGCTAGTTTTGATCTGAAGAAGGGCTTGCATATTTGAAAGCTTGTCTGTTCTTTAACTATGTCAATTGGTTTAATAAATTCTATTACTTTTCTCTACTAATCCTGTCTCTAGTCTATTGGTCATTGCACTACACTTTTTCCTCAATTGCTCTTAAGTACAAACCCCTCCTCTTCAGTTATCTACTTTTTTTTTTCCCCCTATCTTCCTCTTATTTTTCCTTCTATTATCATTTCATTTAATAATTAGAAGCATAAAACACAAGTATAAAAATTTACACCCTTCATCTATGGTAGTTATACCGTTTTGGCCTGCATTTCACACCTATAAGGCTTTGTCTTTTTCATTTCATTAATCTTTGCTTTTGAAGGCTTCCGCTTTCCACTAACAGCAGCCTATTTCAATGAATAGAAGTTTTGCAAAACTCTGAGAAAAGCAAGTTACAGTAAGATTTGTCTTGACAAAAATGTCAGTCAGAAGATGTTTAATCTGACAGTATTTTCATCTTACGATTTTGAGGAAAAATCACACTGAAAATTTTCAGAGGAGACCATAAAATCATTCAGAAAGGTAAATGTTAAGTATTTATTTATTTATTTATTTAAGATTCAATGAGTGAACATGTCATTACTAACATAGCAATTAAATTAATTATTCAGTCCAAGCTTTTACAATGTTCCTATGCACAATTTAAATCCTTAATTGAGAACATTATTGGGGAATAAAGATTAGGAGTATGCAATGCATATTCTAGGAATCTTAACACTTCAACTCTTCCATTTAGAGAATAATGTCACTTGTCCCATTTATCTTTTTATTCCTACTTTGTAAGATCTCGTTTTTTTGTAATGAGGATTCATCTGACAGTGAGACTAGATGATCTTAGAGGTCTTTTCCAATTTTATTCTATATTTTTTCCAAGGATTGTACACCTTTCCAAGAATATGATTAGAAATTCTTAAATAAGAAATATCACCAATCTGTGATCCTACTATTACTATATTCTTTAAAATGAAATAATTCCTACAAAATAAACAGGCTCTCTAATTTTCTAATTTGTTTAAACTCTTTGTCTCCTGACCTCCTGGGACAAACAAATGTGTTTTACTGTTTTCTCTGAGAGAGTTCTGTTCTGTTTCTTGCTGGTAGACTGTGCCTTGCTATGTGGCTCTGAGGAGAGTGCAAGCAGAATGCAACTCATTCTTTCCATTCTGACACACTTCAGTATTGACTCTGAGGGATTTTATTCTCTTTTTCAGGTGACTGAGTACCCTGCATGTCTTCCGGAGGGGCAGTTGTTTGAAAAACTTCTTGGCAGTGCATCAAATTACATGGCTACTAGAAGTGTTTGTTTCTCTACCTTCTGTAGTTGCAGTGAGATCTCTCAAGAACCAACAAGATGGAGATTCAAGAACAGGAGCTTGCCATACAGTATTGAGGACAATCAAAGCAGGTCGGTTTGGAATTTATTGCTTTGCTCAGATCTTCACTACCCTAGGGATGAGTTGGTTGAGGTAGGAAAGAGGAAAAAAAGCTATTTTGTTAGCATTTTTGGAGCAGTCATCAAGGAGTGACTCCTTCCTGAGAGACTGTAGATGGAATTAACCTCTTTGGTGAAGACTGGAAACAAGGAAAAGAGCAGGTTTTTTTGTGTTTAGATGTGAAGATATAAAAAGGACACAAAGCTGTAACAGGCAGTTCATTTTCCTGTTTCATCTCCTCAATCTTTGTCTCTCATTCTGAAGAATGGATAAAAAGGCTTAAATAGGTAACTTTTACATGTCTCTTCAGCCAACATTTTACACTCCCACTAGTAATACAGGGGTAGTTTTACATACAAGTCAATTGAAGACAAAGTATTATGACATTTTCAGTACATTCTTGAAAAACTTCCTGATTATTCTCTTTCCTGTCTCAAAATTGCTTTTACCACCCTGAGACATTAGACAAAAGTTAATGTAGAAATGACCTGTTGGAAGATTACTACACAGCTGTCAAATCAGGCAAATAACTGAAGGCAAATTTTAATTATTAGTGTAGCCTATCACTTTCCTATCATACTGGAAATATCTGCCAATGAGTGTTCATAAAAAGAGGTATTCAAAGCAACTTGTTGCTGTAAATAATATTGCAGCAAAGACAGTATTATAAAATTTCATGTGACCTTTAGAGAAAAGTGCTAATTTCATGGGGAATTCTAGGAAAAAGTGCCAATTTCATGCAAATTCAGGAAGAAAAGATAGATTGGAAGGTCTTACTTAGGAAGTATGAAAGCTGTAATGACTGTAAAATATATACAAGCCTAATAATCATGAAAGCAACACTCTTTTAGTAGCATATATTAATCACCTCGTACCATGCTGGAAAAATGTAGAAACATGATGTTTTAGTCCACGCACTATGAAATTCAGCTGTACATTAATTTCAAAATGGGTCCAAAAATGGATTCTTAAATCAGTTTCTTTTGGAGTTCTCTTCAGGCTTAAATAGTCCTGCCTCCTTATTGTAGTCTTGAAGTATTAAGGTCATCCTGAGTTTAGATGTCTAGCCCACATGAATAAACAAGTATGGCTGATTATTTGAACAGACAAGGCTGAGCCCTGTTGTTGCTCCTTCTCTTTTTACTCTTTGAGGCTTATGGGGCGCATGAGCAGAGCACCCTATATGAAAGCAGCACATTCAGCCAGTGGTAGGAACAGTTTGCTGTTGAATTTGAAATGAATATAAAATAAAATGTGAGAAAAATCAGAGTAGGTTTTGTGATTATTTAGATTTTTGATGATTTACTCGACTTTTCTGCTATAATGTAATCAGTGAGAGAGGTGAAAAATATAGTAAGTATCTTTCAAAAGTGCAGAAACTGTTGAACTTGGACATGTCTATTCCCAAAATTTCATTCAATCTTTCTTTGGAATTCTTGTCTACTTCCTGTGGAGAATGCTAATAGCCAGACTAAAACTATCAAAAGAATATAAATACAATTTTCACAAGGGAGGTGCTGACCACGGCTCATATGTAGTATGAACATCTTACCACCCTCAGTATTTCAACAATTGAGATTGATTCTTTTGGCAATGGTCAGATTTCATGTAGATTTAGGTCACTGTTTGAGCCTACTGGTCCGGATTTGGGAAAACCAGGAAGGTGCTCTGTGGTGTTTGTGACAAACTACAGAAATTTCTAAAGACGAGAGTCTGATTCATGATGTTTGTCACCATGAGATGAAACTGCATGAAAATGAATAATACTGCATGACTCTGCCTATGTTAAAACCAGAAACTGCTTTTCTTTCATTTGCGTAAAACTAAAAAATTACTGAATGAAGGATGTTTGCTGTATTTGAACTTTCTTCTCTTGAAGTTTTTTGTTAAGGTTTCTTAAGGTACTCTCACCTGTATTTGCTGCTTATTCACCTCTTGAATTGTTTGAATTGGAATATAAGTTGCATCTCCTATCCACAAACTAAGAGAATTCTATGATGCTCCAATCGTTTCTCTGCTAAGTTGCAAAAAATGAATACATGTCAAAATTTGTGACCTCAGCTGTCACCAAAGTAGTTTGAGAAGCACAAAAGAATGAGGAGAAAGACATGGATATGATGTAGAATGAAACTGTATAGTCCCTCATACTAAATGTTTAATAGAGAGATGATTCTTTGTGGAGTCATAGCTTTAAAAGGCAGTTTTATTGACTCACAGAGTACCTCTAAGTTCAGCAAAAGATTAAGCATTATCTTGCAGCAGTCCACTATAGTTTAGTGAGAGATCAAAGAGTTCTATTAACAGTGCAGTAGGAGGTAATATATATATAAAGTTTATGTAGCTCTGATGAAGCCCCCCTAGGGAACTGAAAAAGACTTGGTAGGTGAGAACTAGAGAATAAGATAAAGGAGCAGGGTGATGGGTGGGCAATTATTGCCAGTCTAGAAGGAGGAAGCAGAACAAATTATTCTAATGGTAGTTTTTAGGAATACATCTTGAATGCACAAGCTGATAGCAATAATTGAATGTGATAAAACCCCAGACAGTGAACTATCTTTTAGCACAAACATGTCAAGACAAAAATATCAAGTCACGTAACGGCCCTCCCCCATTTCTGACATCATGGCTCAACATTAGTCATGGTTGGCAAACTTACTCTGAACTTACCGAAATTTTTTTTTTAAAAAAAAAAAAAAAAAAGGGAAAAGGATGAAAACTGTGTTCTGTTTTTTTCCATTAGTTGTTGGGACAGCTTCTGGAGGTGTATCTTTTTTGCAACTATTTCAGGAAAAAGAAGGAAAGAGGTAATATTGGCAGTTCTAAAATCCTACAAATAATGGAGAGTCTAAATAAAGAGTCTAGGCCATAGATCTACACCAAGAACTATTAAGATAAAAAAAATACACTTTTTGCATTTCATGATTGTTAGTTAAATTTCAAAACTCTTAAGGATAGGGCATAGAAATACGGTCATCCTCTTCTCAGAAAGATAAAAGGAAAAAGAGCTGTTTGAGCCAGAGATTCCCTGAGTTATGTTGAACTGTTGACAGTGCTTGAAAAAGTATCCCTGTCTTCTCTTCTCAAGTTTCACCTACCAGACTGCCTTCTCTGCACGCAGCGCACTGTGTACCTTTCTGCAGAATCCCAGTACAAACCATTTCTAGCGGTGAATCTGTCTCTGCATTTGCACATAGAAAATGGCAACACAGGGCCCAGTTCTGACCTGGAGCCCCAGAAGCATCAAAACATTTTTATAAAAAAATGGCAGGGAGGTCCAGAGGAAAATTTTATTCTCTGGAAGTAACCAGGAGATACCCAGGCAGGGAGCAAGAACAAATGGTAACCCTTAAGGATTTTGTAGTCATTTGGGTAATCATAATTTAACTCAGTTTTGGTACAGTGAAACCTATAGCTACTTGTTACTACAGACATGGCATATCATAGTAACAGTAACGTCACACCTGAAGGGAAGTTGATGTTCATCACTAGTACATCTCACTGCTGATGAGCTCTGGCTAAAGGCTGAACAGGTGAATACCATCAACTGTACTTCCCCTGCTGCAGAAAATTTTCTTATGTCCATGGGAGTGTTCAAAGTCAGGATGGATGGGGCTTTGGCAACCTGGTCTAGTCCATGCCTATGGCAGGAGGTTGGAACTGGATAGTCTTTAAGATACTTACTTCTAAGTCTAACCAGTGGACAGTTATAACTGTGTATATCTCACTGTAGAAAGGAACTAATAGCACCCACAATGTAAGATGAAAGGAATTTTAAATCCTTTTTATGTTTAGTATAGATGCTTTTAATATTAAATTGCATGATATTAACTGAACATCCGTGTTCAAGGTCTACTTGCTTTCTCAGGACTTAGAAGGTACATTTCTGGGAAACAATCCCAGTTCCCCCTCCCACTCCCACGCCCCAAAAACAAACAAACAAATAAAAAAACACTTTCCCTTATGCCCTTATGCAGATCTGGAAGATATAACTTCATATACCTTGAGTTTGGGTTTTAAGAAGAATTAGATTCATTGGCAAATGAATTCCAGCATCTTTTTTTTTTTTTTTTTTTTTTTTTTTTCCTTAAGTGGGTAGAGCCTAAGGCCTTGCATCAAATTGTACAGTACTCAATTTTTGAAGTTGAACCAATTTTATTTCTAGTTCACAAATTATTTGATTGAGTCAAGTGCAGTCGAGGTGGAAAAGTGGTGATAGATGACTATGATAAATGCACTTTAAAGAAAAGTGCCCCAAGAAAGCTGTGCAGATGTATTCATCTGCACAATATTGGATTTCCATGAAAAGGGTAGCCACTGATATGCTAGAAGAACTCCCTCTAATGGAATCATAATTAGTGCAAGCTACTTGCATAGTCAACTTGCTACTGTGCAAAGTCAACTTTCTTTTGTCACAGAGAAGAAAGTAGTAGTATTTTAGTAAATCTTGTTGCTTTGCTACTTTTTTTTTTTTTTTTTTTTTTCCCCAAATGGACTTTAAATTAAACCCCTTTCTTAGACAATAATTGGAATTGGAATTGCCTACTAGAGCTGTATTTGGAATTGTGATTTCTAGATTTCTATGTGTGTTACTTCTGAGATGCTGAATTTAACATTCAGTACTGTGAGTTGTCTTTGGGCCCTGAGATATTACCTGGGCAATTAGTACCAAGAAAAAGACACTGGAATTTACCCTGAAAAAGGGAATTATTATTATAATTAGGTGGTGGTGGTAGTTGGTTGGGTTATTTTGATATTAGATTTTGTCCTGATAATTATCCTTGAAATCTGAGGGACTTCAGGGAGAAAACTCATCAGCTTAGAGTAAGGATGTTGTCTGCCACACTAGAGCCACTCATCTCTGCAATGAGGGTATAGATACCTGGGTCCCCTGTCACCAAGTAACTTGGAATTACATCAGGCACCACTATAATGAGCCTTCATTTCCAGGACATGAAAGTAGATCTGGTCATTTGAATGCCTGAAACTATTTGATTTGTTATGGAGATACACTTAGGTCTTAGCTGTATTACTGCTGGCTGAGGTCTCACTGTATATACTACAGTAGCAGGGTTGAGGACTAAATAAAAAATATTTGCAATAGATTCTGCAGGGATCCATGTATTTTGAGGAACTTGTCTTATTTTTCAATACAATACAAAGATTATAAGTGAAATCCAGAAAACTGGATTCTTTAGATTTGCTATGATGCCACTGAAAGCAGTGAAGCTTCTCTGATTTATAGGAGATGAACATCTCAACTGTAATATGTTATTATTGAATTTTAGAGAATAATTGAATATGAGGAAATTGTGTACACTCTTTATTTGTTTATTTTTGGAGCAGAGAAACAGGATTTTCCCAAGTTTTAATAAGTCATCATTCTTAGTGTGTAAATTCCATTACTTTGGGTGAGTGAATGTGTAAAGCATGACTGAGTCAATCCGATAGTCTTCATTTTAAACTGTTTCAGTATTAGTCATCAAAGCATTTTCTGTAGTTCACTGCCCTGCTTAAATAGCAGAATTTGCTGCAATATTACTTAGTAAGAAAGGGTTAAGAAGTGAAAGATGAAGAGCACCAAGTGTCATTGTTTCAGTACCAGCAGTGTTATGTCTCTGCTACAGTGCATAAAGAAAGGAAGAAATGCTGACAAGAAAAAATATCACACTTTTAAAAACTTTCCCGAGTCTAAGGAAGATACTTTTAAATTTGTGCCAGTTACAGTAATTAGTAAACTTGTTCTTAATAGTGTTGTTAAAATGTAATTTTTTCACACTTTCTCTGACTTTGACACTGCTGCTTTTTAAACTTCATTTTGCACTTTGTTCCATTGTTCTTTAATCTGCTGCACTTTGCATTTAGTATCACTGAAATTTCGCACTTACTATGTCAATAACATCTGGCAAAATTGCCACCTATTAAGAGTAAGTGTTCTTTTTTCTCCTGTGAGAAATGTGATGGTGTATTATATTGGTTTCCCTTGAGAGGCTAAGGAGACAATTTTAAAGCAGATAAATGCATTAAAGAAATAACCTGAACTATGAGAGAAGGTTAACGAAAGTCAGAAACTTTTTACTTTTTTTTTTTTTTTTCTTCATCTTTTTTCTTTTCCTTTAATAAAAGCATCCTGCACTTGTGGGGAGTGAAAAAATAATTTGGTTATGCAATGGTTATGCATATAATATGGTTATAATATGGTTATGCAATCTTTTGCATATTTGGATGTATGTTACCTTCCATCATCCTGCTGCAGAATGTGTTATGTTCTCATAGGCTTTTATCTGCATCAGTATTTTTTTCTGCCTGTGTTGGATATGTGCCAGTTTAATGATGAATTCCTTTGTGGAAACACAGGAATGGTTTTCCAGAGGTGCTGTGGAAAGTTCAGGCCTGGCTTCTCATCTTCTACCTACATGGTCCAGAAGTAATTCCAGTTCATCTGTGCACCGTGCTCCTTCCCACAGTGCAAATACTCTACTGAAGGAAGATGGGATGTGTTGGAGTCCCCTTTGCCTCCTCCAAACTTTACATTCCAGCTAGAAAAGCTTGATGATCTTCTGCTGTCAACCATACTTGGGTGATTGACCCACTTCAGGCATGGTGCTTTCAAGGTCTTCCTGCATTAATATATACACCCTTCCCAAACTATGCAATTTTTACATATGTGTTGCCTGTAAATGAAAATTTGCAGAAAAAAAGTTCAGTCTGAGTGATAGACATTTCCTCTTCTATGGATAAAATCTGAGTGAAATTGAGCCATACGTGTCATGCATGTGCTGAAATGTTGCTGTGTTTCCAATAACAGCATATAAGTCAAAGAAGGAAAATACTTCATGGAAGAAAATTCTGTAGCACTTTTTACACTATGGGGTCAGTATTCACAATACTGCCTCCCATGGCAGTGCAGGAATGTGAGCTCAGAAGGGCTGAGGGAAGTACAGCCTGTTCCAGAAACTGTCACAGCTTAGGGAATCTCTCTATTGACTTCAGGAGAGCTTTGTTCTGAACCCACATTATAAATACAAACTATATGATCTGATTGAAAAAGGGGGAGGAATGGGAACTAAGACATGGGGATGTGGGGTTTTGGTACTTTGGCAGATGGTAGAAGGGCATTCCATGTCTGCAAATCCTCACGTCGGGACTCTGTGTTGCAAACACAGTGATATCCTGCTTTGAACAAGGGACGTGAGCTTTATATCTGGCTACATGCACAGCTCCAGTTAGCATAATGAGAACTTAGCATATATCGAATCAAAGGCAGAATAGACTTGACCGGAAAAAAATCTGTCCCCATGGAAAAGCAACTTAACAATTAGACTAAAGAAGCAGATTGTCCTAAAATTGATATACTTGATCTTTATTCTAGCTATTGTTAAAGAAATAGCTACATTCTTCATCTTCTCTGTACAGATGCAAGACTGAAAAACATAAGCAGCTCAAATATGTATGTCTGAATTCAAATGAAATTTTACTTGAGTAAAGCAATGTAGGAATGAGTTCAATGCTTTAGTTACTTTGATGCATAAGGTTATTATAGAATTCATCTCATCTGAAATAATTAGAAATAATAATATTACAGATTTGCTATCTAGCTATAGTACAATACATCTTCCAGTGGTTTTTGATTTGCATGTAATATTTATAATGTCATTTATTAGATTGTTTCTGTGTAAATCTACCCAGGTGATGTGTTACTACTTAAACTTTGAATGTGTGTCTTGGAGGATACAGAAATAACAAAATAAAGCATGCTTGAACATTGTCATTCTTTTCTTTCTTTCACACATACAATTAAGGCTCAGGTATTTGCATCTGAATTGATTCTGATATAACATGGGGTTTACATACCACTGGTTACAAATAATGAGGTGTTGAAGAACAACAATTGCATTTCTCCTCCCAGATTTTTCCTTTTCTAAATTTTTTTTTTTTTTTTTTTTTTGGCAGCTATTTAAAATCTTTTCTCTGACATTAATGTGCTTTCTTCTGACAAAGTGACTTCTCTGACACTATTTATTTTAAAATAATTTTATATCACAAAAAATTATTCTTCTCAACACACAAATAAGACTCTAGTGAGCACAAAGATGAATCAAATACTCAAGTGTTGTCCAGTGTTATCCAGTGTGATACCACAGGGCTCATTTTTATCCTTCCTTCTAGAAGTGAGTCACTTCTAATTTCTTAATTTAGAAAAGATGACTTATTTCCTTATATTGAAAATCCACCAAGAATTTACTATGGTGGTTCATTAACCTGTTCCCACTGGAGAGAGAACAAGGGACTTAAGTTCTCAAGGTGACTGCATGACTACCCTATCCAAATCTTTTTTCTTTTTTTCTAAGACATCTTGTAGATAACATGCAGCTAGCTCGCGTGAGCCTTGTTCACACTTTGTAATGCTGTTCTTAGTAGGTAGTTCCCATGATTTCCTGGGGAGGATTCAGAGAGTAAGTCAAGGTTTGGCAACTTTTCAAAGTTGAGGTGCCAGATGGTATTTTTCTTTCCCAAATTAGAAGTTAAGCGTGCTGTTAGAAGCTCAGCAAGAGCTGGGAGGTACTGCCTTTCACAGAAGCAAGATGCTGCCAATCACCTTATTGGAGGTATCGTCTCTCTGCACAAAGCTGCAGATCCTCAGCCCCTGCTGAGTGTGGAGGAGCCTCAGCCTCTCACAGGTGCCCCTCTAAAGATACACTTTGTCTCCAGGCTCCCGAGCCCATGTGAGCTCTGCTGTGTCTCATTCAGTGGCTGCCTGCAGACCTTCCTGACCATCCAAGCCGTGAACTGATAACCTCCAGAAAAGAAAACAAATATTAATAGAGCAGACACGTCCTCATCTAACCTAAGTTAGGGTAACTGGTGTGGATTATCACAGTGGTCTCCCATCTGATAGCTGCTTCTCTGTCTGCTTTCTAATTTTATTTTCCCCATGTTGAGGCTATTTTTAAGGTGGTTTTTTTTTTCTTTTTTTTTTTTTTTTTTTTTTTTTTTCCTACCAAATGTAGATTTAAAATAAGTGACAAAAAGCTCAGAACCTCTGTCTATAATATCTATCTTTAGGCAGTTACACTGACAACAGGTGCTTCAGGGAAAACACATTTGTTGCAGGTAGGCATGTGATTAAGCTGCCAGCACCCACTTTTCTGGCACCTGAAAGTTGGCAACAATCATAGTCTACTTCCTTGTTCAGCTGCAGCTTGTCAGCTGAGAGCTGCTCCATTTTGCGTTTCTGGGTCTCTTTCATGTTTGCAGAGATCATAAACCCTGGAAGTCACTAAACTTGTTTGTGAGGGCCATCTTGCAAAAGTAGCTTGCAATGAACTTCCACAGAGGTGTTTCATGTTGTAAGGTTCACTAAGTCTTCTATGTAGTGGGCTAACAGGAGCAAGAAATGTTAGAAAAACAGCACTTGTATAAACTGCGTCTTGCACTGTTAACCACTGAGTGCCTCCACTCAGGACAAGGGAAACAAAAGGAAATGGGAATGAATAAATGCTGCTCCATGAATGTTTCCTGGTTTACCTTTCAAAGCAAGCATAGGATTGGTACTCCTCGGCTATTTGAATGAAGGTGTAGCCATGCCGTAGGTCTTAAGATAACTCTTACTATGTGCTTTGTTACTGCCCTGGTGACAGTATTCTCATGTAACTTGTAGGAGGCCAGAGTTATCTGAATTGGTTGTGGTAGGAAAAGAACAAACAGCACAGCTTTGGAGGACCTCACTGGACTGTTTTGACATCTTACATTTCACACAAGTAAGAACATTAACTGATTCACATCTGCCTGGAGGGTGGGACGTGTTGGAGGACTGTCATCAGAGATCCAGAATTTTATTGCTACTCCAAATTGACAGCTCACCTACTATCATATAGGAAAAAAGACCGTGGAAACCTACTTTGATGTTTTCTCCATCAACACTGGCTGAAGACTAGTTTTAAACAAAAAGGAATGCAAATCAGCTTGACATTTAGCAAGATTGCTCTGATACAACAAATATGCTGCAAGCCTGAAGACAGGTATATTACTAGTAAGAAGGATTTTGTTATGAATGTTCTCGTTAGAGCGTGTCATGGATAACTAACAGTGTGCAGTTTGTGCCTTAAGGTTTAGATTTGCTGTTGTTACATTGTTGTCACATATTTTTATTTTATTTTTTTAGAGTAAATGGTAAATATAGAAGTCTTTATTCAATTAATAAAAAGGTAGTTGTTAAGAGATAGTGACTGAAGTAAAAAGGTGGGAAATTAAAGTTCTGTATGTGAAAATACAGAATTCAAGTGAACAGTACAGTAAATGAAGGACTAAAATCAGTAAAAAGTAAAACAATCCTGAAACCTTCTCCATTGAGATAATGTTCAGAAATTGCTTAAGCATTTTTTACTGATATTTCATGTTACGGGTAATATAATAACCTAAGTTTGACATTTACAAATGTAAAAGATATGTGAATATTCACATACGTAGTGTTGGGTATTTACTCTCTCGTTGGTTTCGGAAGGACACGGTTTAAAATCTGCTGCTGACACTAAATCTAATCTACCACTGCAGTTTATGTCTGAAGTAAAATAAAGGACAGTTTTAATGTGTTTATCTATTTTCTTTCCAGTATATGACCCAATTGAGGGATGAATTTTAGCCCTGAATCTTTCTCGTAACCTCTATTTTGATCATATCTGACTGTAATAACTATATTTTTTATTATCATTATTTAAATTATTTCAATAGACTTTTTTGGTAAACTGGAATAATGTAGCATGTGTATAACACTGTCAGTCAGCAAAGAAGAGAACCTGCCTATGGAGCCAAGAGTACAAACTGCAGCCCACCATTCTCCTTAATAGAGACAGCAAGGAAGTGTTCTTATAGCAGGTTAGCTGATATGAAATGTAGTAATTATCTGTTCCTTATCAATAATTAATACTTTTCACTTGCATTCTATTCCCTTTTTTCCAGTTACTACACCTTGTTCATCATCACACTCACTGTATGTCTCCGTGTATTTTCATATCTGTCATGCATTTGTTTTCTTGAACTCTTCTTGGGCAGAAAGGCACACCAAAAATCTAGGATTGTTTTTGAAAATCTGGAGATCTCTACATATTTATTGCTATATGTTTTGAAAGGAAACAAGCTCATGGCCTTTACTACGGGTCTGTGGGGAGTTGGTTTTCTCTGCCTTACTCTGCCAACAGTATGTCAGCTACAAGCAAAATAAAGAAGGTGCTCTGGGTGTAAGTCTGTGTTGCTTTGCAGGTGCTAAGCTTATATTGGTACTTTTAATATTCCTCTGACATAACAATTGTTTTATGCGTTGCAGTTTCCCAGCACTTTGCAGGTACATGCAGTCTAATTGTAAAATCCTAGCAGGACATTTAACTTAGTGTCTGATTTGTCTCATCCTCAGAACTCTGTTTGCTGAGGATCTTTATCTTTGTCCTAAGAGCAGCAGCAGCAGGACCAGAGTTTGGATTTACTCCACTTTCTGACACAGGCAGAAACCACTGAGGAACCTGTGTGACTGACTTAACTTAGTGCAGCTTGGCAGCAGCTCAGCACTGCAGTCAGACAGCCTGTGCTGGCTGCAGATGGTACTCTGGTTTCTCCCTGAAAACCATCCCCTCAGCTCACAGCCAGGCTCCTGCTCAAAGTATTGGCCTCCTCAAGAATAACGGCATGAGTCGAGAAACAGCTTTCTAACCCAAACCCTAACCCTGAGCCTGGTGAAGGAAAGAGATTTTATTGAGTCAGTTTAGGGAGCAGGTAGGTGAGCAGGCAGGTGGCAGCTGTGAAGGAGCAGAGAAGATGTGAGCAGCTAAGAAGGTGTCTGCAGTGGAAGGTGCCTAGAGTGTAGTGCTAGTGGTGCCACAGACCTACAGGTCTCTGAGCTAGGGAAGGGAAGAGATTGTGAGGACCCCTTTGCCTGAAACCACTGTGGCCATAGAAGTGGATTAAACACTGCTAAAAGTTGTTTTTGATAGGAATGGAACAACTCTTATCCCAGCCAGACAATGGTTCCACTGACTCCAGTTGCTTTTGCAGTTTGGAGGATAGGAGAAAGTATCTCCCAGTTGCTGCCTTTGTTTTTATAAACTAGATTAAGTGATTGGATCTTCTTTTTCATTTTCCTTTATCTGGCTGATCTCTGAGTCTTATGCACTCTACAGATATCTCATGAACATTCCACTGTGAGCAGTGATCAGCTCCAATCTCACTTTAAAGCTATAGAACCAGTCAGAACTTCAGCAGTAGCTACTTTAGGAAAACAAATTATTGTAGAAAGTGATAGATGTACTGACTAAATAGGTTGCAATAGTCCCCTGCAGTAGGTGGTGCTCACTGCTTAAGTAAAATTAAGTAGTGACAGTGTAGGGTATACCAGATTTTGGCTGAGTCTTAAAACCAGAGACTTACAGTTAATGATGGAAGGGAAAATAGAGTAAGGCCTTATTTCATGGTCTGTAATCTATCTATCTAATCTTTTCTTTTTCTATTTCTCTTAAAAATTACTTTAAAATTCCCCTGCTCTCCTTTTGCAGGGAAACCTGGTATATTTTATTGCAAAGCAGCTGTGCTTTAGTGTTTGGTGAAATTCTGCATGTGTGCTTCAGGACACTTCAAGAATCTCTCGGAGTATCAGAGATGTTAATTTTTTTACAGAAGCAGTGCTATTTTTGGTGAGAAAAATTGTTTGGTAGTTTGTATAAACACAAACTTCACATGTTCAGCTGCTGCTTCCAGAGCCCCATGGCAAAATGGATTCAATGAGCATTTGGCCCCAAACTCTTTTGAAAACTCATCTGTAAGTGTTGCAGGCACCAAAATAAAGACATTCTTCTCCTGTTTCACTTGTGTGGCTCTGAAGAGCTTTCATTTGTTCACAGATCCTGCTACCTGCTCACAGCCAGAATGCCCTATCAGGCTGCACCTACTGCAGCCTTACCTGACACTGCTGCTGCAGAGCTCTGCAGATGCCAAATTCAGTAGCTTGAACTCTGGATTTTCTCTTTTCAACATCACTTCTCTAGTTTCCTGAACAAGCCCACATCTTTCACCAGCAGAACAAGGTCTTCACAGATGAGGGTATAAGCTGGTTCAAATCTGACAGGGAGAAGTCATTCTGGTGCTAGGTCTTGTGTAGAAGTGGTCACAGAGCCTGAATGGAGCAGTACATGTACTAAAACTCTGCAGTTCATAGTGGAATTTTGGATTCAGACCATCCTTGAATTTTTAGGAAAGTCTGGATCAAGATCTGAATTTTTTGATATTTCTATTGTGCTCCTAACTGAATGCCAACTTTTAAGGTCTGCCCTGCCTAAGTATTTGGACACTGGCCAGATGCTTGTATGTCACTGTATTAAAAGCTAAAAATAATTGTCTCAGTAGCAAAGACCTCTGTTTTGAGACTTACTCTTCAAAGCCTGTGTACTGGTCACAACACCACAATAGAAAAAAGGGAATTGTATTAAACAAGAAATATTGCAGTTTAATTTACTATTTATAGATTCACAGATCGTTATTAATGTTGTATAATAATATTCACCTGGCTATAATACATATTCATGTCTGTGTTTCTGAAGTGCTTTGAGAACCAAGTACAGGGCCTCTATAGTGGAAAAAAGTATTTTTAAATGAGTTAAAAATTCCAGCTGTTTTCCCCACAATAGATTTTGCCTAAAGTAAGAATGAATATTAAAGAAGAAATAGAACTTTTTCTAAAGTGGATCTTTGCTGGCAGTCTGATAAAAGAACATTTCTCTGTGTGCTGTCTCTTTTTCTTGATGATACTTAATTTTAGTTTGGTTTAGTTATTGCCTCATTACGTATTTTTTATAATAATGAAAGATCACCGAGGCTGCCACTTGTCTCACAAAGTACATCTCCACTCCAGTAAAAATGAAGTAAAACTCTACTTTTTAGTCAGCAGAGCATTGCAAATATTTTTTTTTCCCAATAAATATAATTATAGTGTTTAACAGTGCCTTCTGTATAGAAATCATGCCTCTCATGAGTAATATGCTGGTCTGGGAGCCTCAGAGATACAAAAGTAAAATCCTTATCTCATTAACTTAAACCTGGAATTTTCTAAATTCAGTGTTATGCATGGCTTGGATTGGTTTTTTAAAAACCATAGCATTTTGATTACTGGAGAACCTGTTGAAATGCAGGGTGTTAGAGTGCTGATGTAAATTATAAAAACAAAATTAATTCGTGCTGTTTTCTTAGGATACAGCCAAGGTTTCTTTTCACTTGAAAAAAAGAAAAGACCAAAACATTAAAAAAATAAAGTATAACAACAGTGATGTTAAGATCCATGAGTTAAACTGCAGCCCTTTATGCAATGATAGAGGAAGAACTACCTCAAAATCTGTGTAAAATGTGTTTGAGGAGGCAACAATGAACTCTTTCAAAACAATGCTGTCACTGTTTCAGCACTTTAAAGTGACACTGTGATTTTCAAGTATTAATAAACATCCAGGGGGAGCTAGGGAGTAGCACTTTTGCTTTTTCTAATGGTATATAAGGAAATATGAATAGAGAGAAAAGTAGTAAAATGACTAATTCTGCTTTTGGGTTTGGGTTTTTTTTTACTAGGAACTTTTGATGAGAAACTGGTCAGCCATTCTGAGAGTGGTGGAAAGCCTGTCAAGGTCACTGCCAAGGACAAGGGAGTCAATTAGTATGCAGATCAGAGCCAAGGAGTTCAAAGGTATTGTTCCAATTCAATCACATTAGCCAGGCCAGTAATGAACAAACGGCATGACCTTAATCAGGAAGCCTGAACCACTCACTGAAGGGAAGTATGTATGTCTGTGTGTGTATTTGGGGGGAACAGGAGGAGGGGTTAGGTTAGCAAAAAGGATGTGGTTTCTTTTGTTGTTGTGGGTTTTTTTGTTGTTGTTTTTAGTTTTTTTTTTTTTTTTTTTTTTAAGGGACAGCAAGCCCGGTTTTGCTTGATTAGCCACCAGGAATGGGAACTTATTTCTGGGTCTCTGTGTTCTGAAGCACAAAACTGCTTTTATTTTTGGCTGTTAACTGAAACAGGCTCAAATGGACAGGTGGCTAGAATATTTTAATAAATGCATTCAGTGATATGCTAAGGGTATGCAGGAGGAGGGAGATAACCTTATGTAAAACACCAAACCAAATTTTGCAATGACACTGTGCTTTCACACTGTGCTAATTTTCTTAAAGTCTATATGTTAGATCAATTCTGGGTGATTTTTTTCCCTTGAATATAACCGAAAGTAATCCACAGTCCAGTTAATAATGAAGAATATTCAGTTAGAACACAAAATATTTCTTTAGCGCTTGAAGTATAACAAATATTGTGTCGTACATAATTATGTTTTAGCTATTCTCATTGCTAAGTTGATTTGTAGATTTCTCAGTACAGTACTCTGCATGTTTCAGTGTACTCAGCTTAGTACAGTCAAAAAGCATCGTTCTGTGTTATATTCACCTTAACAAATGCCCACTCTTATAAACTTACAAATTATCTCCCTTTTTTTTCATGTATACATATACATGCTCAAATACTTTCACAAAATATGTACGTACAAATGACAAAATAATAAAATGACAGGATGTATCTGCACTCATTTGTGTATTGTAATGTCTGCATGTTTCTCTAAAGTGGTTTTTGAATGCATACTTAAAACTCTATTGAAAATTTCTACGTAAATCAGGACTATATTCCCTATTTTCTAAACCAATGATTGAATTTGGTAGCTAAATATATTACAATAACTCTTCAAAAGGTAACATTTTTCTGTATTTGAATAATGGATATTGTAAACACATGCTTTCTGCATGTAGAAATATAAAAACACTCGGCAAGAAATCAATATTGACTATTGAAAATGTGAATGATGCTCAAAATATATTCACATGGTTTACCTACAAGTTATGCTTTTGTGTTAGTAGATGCAATAACTTACAACTTTTCTATATCACTCTGGGTAACATTTGCTCAACAATTACATCAGCTGGAGCAGATTATCAAAGAAAGCTGCAGGCTTCATTGGGGAAACTGTTTGCAGAAATCACTTTATTTCTCTGTAAATGAATAGTGATAGGCAACTAAGATTTTAGGAATCAAAGGGGGTTGGGTTTTTTTCACTTTTTCCCCTCTGTCTTTACTGTGGAGGTAGTTCATCATATCTCACTAAAACGGAAGATGCATAACAGAAAAGAAACTATTCTAGGCTATGAAGCACCCTAGGGGTTCATGAATGTTGGGGGAGGAACACTGATTATACAATGCAATAACATATTGAGACACTATTTCAGTTTTACACTTGGTATCAAGTAAATACAGGATATCTCACCCATGAAGGGTGATTATCTTTCATGAAGGGAGGAAATGAGTTATTAAGGTCTTTCTCAGGAGCAAAACAAGGATAAGAATCTTTATTAATGTAAGAAACAATCTGTTTTTTTGTTTTTCCCCTACAGTAATATAATTCCTTTTTAGCAAAAAATCTGTTCCTTTTTTTGTTTTGTTTTGTCTTTAAATCATCTATATCTCAGGAAGAAACTCATATCAGTTTTACCTGACACCACTGCACTGCTTGAGAATATTGTTATAAAACATGTGCTCATTGCCATTTTTATCTAGATCACAATTAATAATATTTTTAAGCATGAAATGTCTATCTAGTCTCATAAAAATACTTGTAAAGTATTTGATATTTTATTTGAGGATATTAAAGGATTGTTTAAAAATAAACATATACCAGCAGAGCAGAATATTCACATGATTATTCAGATAGTCAATAGGTCTTCTTTGATCATATTATTATGATGCTTCTGCTGAATTTCAGTCTAAGACAGGCATATTTTTTTCTGTCTCTCTTTCTGTCTCTCTCTCTCTCCGTCTCTCTTTTTTCCCCTAAACAAGGTCATAGATTTTTTTAAATGAGGACTAGAAGTTCCAAGTACAAGATTAAGTAAGTTCTAACAGTGTTATAAAAGTAAGTGCTTTTTTCTATAATAAAAGGTGTTTAAAAGGTTCGCTACAGCTTTAAACAGAATTACAATTTACTTCTTTCAAGTGTCCAGGCCATAAATTCTTCTCAATTCCCTCTCTCTCTCCTTGTCGGAATTAATGAGATCAGATTTGATCAGGGCAGTGATGTGTTCAGAGCCAAATCACACAACAGCGCACGTGCGGTAATGGAATTTGCATCTAATGCATACATAAATCAAACATCTTTCTGGACATTTTCATATGCATAATGTCATTTCATCCAGTTCTCTCTGTGCAGAGGGGGAGATTTTTCTCTCTGAGAGAATGACTTTCTTTAATGCTTTCATTTTATTTTCGCTGACTACAATCCCCGAGAATGCGCTTGGTCGGAGAATCTTTCGGGGCGCGGTTGACAGTTCCTTTTCCAAGAGGGGTCCTTCACATTTATCATGCCTCTTCCTCGGGGGCTTTGTTATGCAAATGTGGCTGAAATTGATAATTCCAAAGTGCTTCATTTCGGTTCCTTGGCGGTTGGAGATGGTAGATAAAAAGAAACTGACAAGACACACTGATTGCCCTCAATGCTTGTAACTCTCTTGCTAACAAGGCTCGATATTGTTAAAAATTCCTATTGTTATCAGGGTGGCAGTTCCATTATGCAGGCCTTGCAAATTTCTCATTTGAATATTAACCCTTTAATCACCGCCCTCCCCTCCCCCCAGCCCCAAATCAATTGCCTTCGAATGGCGCAGGACACACAACAGGAAATTATTTCCCTATTATGGGTGAAATGTGTGCAGGGGTTGTGCATCCATGTACGATTTTTTTTTTCTGTTTGTTTTAAAACAACATTCCATTAATACTTTTTCAACATAAGCATGAGAAATTTTTTACTTTAGAAAATGCTTTATCAAACAGCTCTCACAGAGATAGATGGAACTGGGCTGTTTCAAGTTAGGGTTGGGGGAATATTTATGTGGAAATACGTGTTTGCAGAAATCAAATTCAGTAGCTCCCAGAGAGTGGAGAAGTTTCATTATTTTTAACTTGTATGTACTTTCACTTTACATCCTAACTTAGGTAGGCCTCAGGGAGGGGATAGCATGTCTTCATATACCAGAGTTTTTAGCTTTCTGTCATGCTGGCTGCAATATCACTGTCTCAGACTGACCAGCACCTCATTTCCAGATGACTGAAATAAAAGGAGCAGAGAAAAAGAGAGCTTGAAAACTAATCAGACTCCCGGAGCATATTTGTTTAACCTTGAAGAACACGTGTCTTTAACTTCACTTTCACAGTTAGGCACTTCTCATACTGACCAATTTCACTTAAATTCTTATAAAGTACAGTTAATAAGTGAGAGAGCAAAGATTGTTTTAGGCACCTGATGCTGTATTTTGTGCAATCTTTGTGTCTCCCTTTAGAAATCACTGAATAGGATCTGGGTATGACATAAAATTGGGCAGTGGCAAATTCAAGCAAAGGATTAGGTCACACAGCAAAAGAGCATAACTGGTTTCTAACTGATTTACTCATTGATTAATGAAATTGCAATGCCTGTAATTTCAAATATCCCTCTCACGTCCCCTGATGTGTGTGTCCAGAGAAGGTGAATTCTGTCTCACCCAGCATATGCCTTCAGGCTCGTATTACAATTATAGGATAATTTTAGTTTGTCATTTTTCTGGGGACACCTGACATGGTTCCAGTTAAAGTAAATCTTGGTGTGACAAAGGTAATGCTGGAGGGAAGTGGGGAAGGGAGGAACCGTCTCTGCAAAATGAAGCATAGTTTGCTGCTAGCGCCAGGCAGCTGCAACAATGTAATATTTCTCTACAATTATGAAGAAGATGCATCTCAACCAGCTCATGTCAAAGGAACATCAAAGTTTTTCACTTTCTTAGTTCTGAAGTCTTGCAGTGCTATGTCTGCCAAATTATAGTAAATAAAAAAGACACTTGCACAACAGTAACCTCTTTTATATTGGACAGAGTATATCTATTCCTCCTTATTAAGAAAGGAAAAAAAAAAAAAAAAAAGGAAAAAAGAAAACCCTCTCATGTTATTGTAAGAACACTTGGAAAGCTCATACTTCTTTCTTTCATTTTCAGGTGTGATGGCAGATTAAATCCCTGGCAGGAAACTGTGATAATGCCCACTGTAGAGCTGTGTGAGTAACAACAGCTAAGTTTCCCATGTCGACGCTTTTTCTTTGAATTATCTGAAAACACCCAGTTAATTTTTAATGTCTTCATACCCTCATTCTGTTACCAAAACTGCTACCTTTCCTC
>NW_024884586.1:40111305-40160785 GCF_019232065.1 Centrocercus urophasianus
CCCGCTTCTTACTCAGAAATAGATTTCACTAAACCTGGCTGCTGCAAACTCATTATACAGTTCTATCATTTATTCTGTCCATTAGAGTAACCAGTGTTAGTGCTTTTCCCCCCACTTGAGTCTGTCAAGTACTGTTATTTATGCTCAGTGGTATTAATATTTCTGGCTGTATTATGGTTGTGCACTCAAAACTGCTAATACAATCTCAACTTGGCGATAGTGACTGCATCAGCTATCAATAATCACAAAGTCTTGTGCAACTTTTAAGTATTAATAAGAGTCAGTAATTGCATAAATATGATGAAGCCCTTTTGCTTACCATAAAGAATCAACAGCAATTTGAATGGTTTTAAAACAATCCCTTTTTTTTAGAATCAGAGAGCATGCCTATATTATGAAAAAGAGAATTAAAGATTTGACAGTATATTTTGAATGTTTCTCATTTTCAGTTACCCTTGGCAATGACTCTGCTGTAACCTGACAATATAATGTTATCTTTAGGTAGAAGAGGGCTTAAAAGTTGATTTTTTTTTTCTTCCATTGTTTGATTTCTGTGGGCTAATTTCACCAACAAAAGGATATTCTGTTTTTCTGTAACAGGAAAGCCTGTTAGGTAATTTGTGACCATAGAATTAGAGCAATACAGCTAAACTAATATATATGCAACAGCTTCATTATGCATAAGAGCAGGCACTCTTTACTTTGCAGCCCAAAACACACAAAGCACCCATTAGAATGAAGAGGCCTGTGATGTCTCTTCATGTGCAGAGTGTAAAGGTACATGAATGTCCTTGCTTGTTGGCATTTAATTTACCAGTTGCCTCTGTAGTGGAGCCTTGGCAGATTCAGCTTGAATCTGAAAGACAGGCTGTCATACTGAGAGTCTGCTGCCTACTGCTGAAATTGAGAGGCTTGGCAGATATGCAAACAGTAACTGGGTTTGAGTTGTTTTGATTACAAGTTAAACAGAAAGTCATTGGCAGGGCCAATATAAATCTGCTGAGGTTTTTTGGCAAAATCTGTGGAGGTATTTCTATAAATTCTGCAGGATTCTATAGCACCTTGATTTCACTTCAGAGAGTGTCCACCTCTGAACCCATTCTGTGGATAATTGTGTCAGAAACATGAGTGAACATATTTAAGTCACTGAGAGCTTCCAGATTCAGCAATATAAAGCACATTAACAACATGCTATACCACACCACCTTCGTAGAATTGTTAAATTCAGAAGCCTGGTGTTTCATTCAAGCTAAGGTGGATTTTCAGAAAAGTAAAGGAAGCTCAGCTAAAAACTGTTGAAACAGGAAGGAAAAATGGTTTTTCATGAAAGTCCTAAGGGGAATAAAAAGAATAAAATAAATAAAAAAAAAAATTAGGCATCCAGTTCTGCCATGTGGCCTGAAATGCAGAGATATTCTATCAACATGTACTTTATTTTATTAATCGTGACTCCCTGAAGTTGCTCCATTCCTTTGTGCAGTACTTTAACAGTGATTTGGACTGGAGCAATTTAGCCTGAAACTGGCTTTTTTCTGTCCTTCTCCGACAACTTGCCTGAAACACTTTGTACAAACATCCAGACCTGGTGAAATCCCAATGCTTATCCCAAATTTCCTTCCTTACAGAGTTCATTTGCCTCTCTGACTGATCTGTGATGCAGAGTTGATAAAAGTAACCCAAACTGACATTGTGTAAGCAAAAAAAGGAGTCTGTACACTTTAATTATATATGCTTTTACAATGCAACCTCTGCTTGATTCTTACTTAGTGTTTTAAACACTAATACATCCTTTACTAAAATTGCCTTCAATTTTAAGGCAAAACCACGTTAATTTTGGAGGGAAGGGAAAGAATGCATATAATTGTTGCTCCTATTGTTTCTGGCTGGCTGGCTGTAGGCCGATTTCTGCAAGGCTGGCTAGCAACAATACATTGATTTACAGAGGCAAGAATATCTCCACAATTGCGATGGCTAAGACACCTTTATTTGAAAACTGAGAATCTGCAAAATGTGGCAAAGTTCTTGGAAGGAACCCAAATGTATGGAATCCTCTCTCATATTTTTTTTCCACTTGTATCTGCTACTTTGCCTATTACAGCCTTCTAAGCAGGGGGAAAAAAAAAAAAAAAAAAAAAAAAAAAAAAAGAGAAAAAGGAAAGCCTTGAATTTACAGATTATTATATAGCTCAAACTGAATTTTACGAGAAACTAATTTGGACAAATTGATTAGAATACAAACACTGTTATCTAAATGTTCTTTATTTCCAGATCTGCCAAAGTGAAAAAAGCAAATCATTTTCCTGAAAGAAGTAAGGGTTTTGTTTTCTGTGGAAATTACTCCACCACTTTTCTCATGCTGAATGCTCCCTTAAGCAAACGGAATAAAAGGGTTTATATGAATGAGTCTTTTGGTAAAACAGATAATAACACTTTAGGAATTTAATTTTTGGATCCAGACTGGAAACACACACTAGCTTTTTTGCCTTCTTTTGCTACCTGTGTTCTGTATATTTTTCTTGAAGAAAAAAAAAAAAAAAAGTGAATTTAGGAACTTTTAAATATGCTTTTCCAGTACTGCAGCCCAATGCAAATTTTTTACGGAATGCTTACAAATGTCAGATCTCTCTGAAAGTGATATACTTTATTACTGTTCTTTCTTATAATACAAACATTTCAGAGCAGCTCAGATCTTATTTTTTAAAATACACAGGATTTTGATATATGGACAACAGGAGAATATGTATTTTAGATATAATGCCATAAGTGCTTAAAAGTTATTTCTGAGCTGATTTAACATGGAAAATCTCCAGGTAGATTAATTTTATAGGCTGCTTTTATGGGTGTAACATTTCAAGATGAGAAAGCTGTGCTTCTGAAATTTAGTTTCGGCAGATTTCATTGGCACCTCCATCTCCATCTTTTATTACCTTAAAGTTGAAATTTAATCTCATTTTTTTTTCTGATTTTTACTTAATTTCTGACTGGAATGGCTGAAGCTGTATTTTTGTGCTCAAGTTCTGTTGCCTCTATTACTATCTCATTATTTACATCCCAAGGAAAAAAAAATCATTACAACAGGGGGACTAAATAACTGCTTAGAAATTGCAAGACCTCTGATGCTGAAGATTTTTACTGGGACATCTAGAACGAGGTTAAGCAGATGTCCCCTAAAAGCCTATTTCCAAACAGCAGAGTCAATTCAAGCTGCTCCTAAACCAGTTGTTCTATTGTGGTGAATGTGAAGCCTGAAACTGAATCCCTTGCACAGGCAAAACTTCTAATTGAAACATGACTTTGTAAAGAAACACCTATTTCTAACATTGCCAACAGAGGCTGTGTTGTAGTGAAGGGAAAAAAGCAGGCTGTATGAAAGAAGCATGCTTACTGATGTTTCTGTATGACTCTTAATGTGGATTCAACACACACTGCACTGAAGATGTGCGTAGTGAATGCCTATGAACAATAGCATGCATTTGTGTATTATATACTTTTCTATATTTCTCCAAGATATTCCGGAATGCATCACAAATCTCTATGAAAAATGGCTTTTATGCATGTGTTAAGAATGCTTTTTAAATCTTAGTACCTCAGCCATTTGGTTGGTAGTTCCTGCTTTTTTTTTTTTTTTTTGCTTGTTTTGTTTTGTTTTTTTCTCTCTCTGAACCAAAGAACTATTGCTAAAAAAGAGGGATATGATTTTAGATTTTAGGAATGCAGGTGGTAGGAGAGAAAAAAAGAAGCATTTTTAATCACTAAATGTGTGTGTGTGTGTATGTTTGGAATTCACAAACGAACTCTTTCATGCTATGGTTTCAGTTTTTATGACTGAATTACATACCTTAAAAAAATTGGTCTCACTAGCATAAATGCTGAGAAACTCTCAGCTATTTTGGTGCCTGTTGTAGTAAAGAAATTCACTGGGAGAGAATGACAGAGACACAGAACACTGAAGAATGATGATTTCCTCACTACCAAAACGATTACATAAATTAGGTATACATAAGTTTCCAATGATTTATAGTACTTGAAACTCACAAAAAAATGATTCCATTTGATGTTTCCTCAGAAAATATGGAAAAGGTGATGTTTATTCACAGAGCGGATAGCAGAATCAGGAGCTAAATTTAGATTCTACCTGCTATCTCTTCAGAAGATCTTTGGATATATTTTATATAAATTATTTTATGTAATTTTTCCTCAAAGGTGTATTAAATTAGACAAACTTACATGTGTTCTATTTGGCAATCTGGAAAAAAAGCCTTTTAGTTTTTCGCTTCTTGCCCTATTCACCACTAGCCTGTTAAAGTGGTGTTTTATTGATTAGGCATTTAATAACAATATTTTTCTGTATTTGCTCAAATATTTAACTGTTTGCATGTTGATTGGTGTAATGGTTCCTATGAATGGTGGAACTGAAATGGGAGAATCAAGAAATGTATTGGCTATGACAGGAAGAAATAATTGCTTTTCCTCAAAAGATCAGATGTAGTATAGTTGTTTGAAAAACAATCTAAACAACATTTTGTTCACCACTGATTTAAAAAGCGTTAAAATTAGTTTTTATGCAGCTATACTCATTAAGCTTTTATGTATACTGTGTAGGGTGAATAGTTAAGAAGCAATAAAGCATTCTGCAGTAAAATATACTTTGCCAGTTGTCAGGAGAAATAAAATACATGGATTGAGAATGTTTCTTTCCTGTAGAATATTGTGATATTTGCCATGTTAATTACAGTCCAAATAAAGCTATTTTATATTTGTATCTTAAACAGCCTTGTAGCTGTAGATGACTAATACAATTGTTATTGAAAGTGTTGTGTTTGGAGGTTGTGTGTTTATAGAGACAGAAACAAGCACCAGACACATGTATCCAGCAATTTTTACATTTTAAAATGAAATCTCCCATTAGAAATTAGTGCTCCAAAATCTTATTATATGTAATTTTTAACCTCAACAATCAGAATGAAAGTGCAGTTTTGTGCAGTTTTTTTCTGTAATCCCTCTATTTTCTCACTTCTAATCTGCATACATCCAATAACAAGTTCCTCTAATTTCACTGAAATATTTAACAGTTAATTTAAAAATAAAATCTGGAATACAATAACGGACTGGTAGCCAAGGAAAGGAAACTTATTTTGTTATTAATCGTAAGAGCATAACCTTTCCTTTTGAATCTCAAAAATGAAGAGTGGAGTATGTGTACAGTACAACAATTTACCATCAGAGGGAATAATGCATATAAAAATGAATTCTTGTTATTGTGTTCAGGTGTGTTTGTGAATACAAAATGGAATTTTGAAAAGTCAATTAAAATGCATTTAAATTCTTTAACACCAGAATTCTTTAATGTGAAAAAATTTTCTAGACAGTTTGTCAGTATTGCTGTAAGCACTGTGATCCTAACTAGCTTCCTCCACCTATGACTTTTAGATGGTTCAGAAATGCATTGCAGCTTCCTGCTCCAAAAGAGAATACTCTTGAAAACATGAAAGTACTTATAAAGTAAATAAGCTTTAATTAAATATCATTGTCTAGCATTAATCTTTATAGCTCTGTTCCCTATGGAAATAAAAGTGGATATTCAATTTGTTTTGATTATGCATGAATTTTAACAGAAGCTTTATTTGTATATTGCTGTGTTCTTCAAGATAGAGGCATATTTGTGTCAGCCATAAGCCATTAAGAAGTAGCTTCCTCATTAATGAGAAATAAATAACTCATTTTTTATTGTATGTAAGTAGATTGACAGTTAGAAAAATGAAATATATTTAAGAATACACAAATTGTATATGGTTGGTGTAACTTTCCCTTTCAGTCTGAAATCCCAGTTATTCTCAGAGTTTACTACTAATTGAAATATAAAGAGTTTCTATTGCTAAATCATTTTTAGTACCTGCTGGTTTGAAGAATCTTTGATCACAAAAATCAAGGAATACTCTTCTTTGCCTAGTGGGTCTTCCTGTCCATTCTGAAGAGGAATTGGAGTACATACTTAAATCCCTTTTTCATAATGTCCCGTAAACTAACTCTAGTAAAATGGCACCCTCATGAAATTTCTATCAGTTTTACCAGCTTTGCATAAGAGTACCTCTTGACAACTGTGTCAAGAAAGTCCAGAAAAATCTGGCTAAGTTCTTAGGGCCCTGTGCTACTCTTATAGCTGTCGTCAGTAGATCCTCCAGCTTTTGGCTGAAGGAAGTTAATTCATTTTTTACAGAAAACAAACAAACAACAAAAAAGAAAACCACCACACTTTTGTGATAAGCTAATGGTGTACTCTGTTTTAGTTATTGCTGTTTGAAAACAAGGAATAGAAGGGTGGTCTTTCCAACTCCTCATTGTTGAAGAAAAATATGGGCTCTGGCCTTTAACACTATTGTGAGGAAGGCAGTTTTAGTGGTAAACCAGGTGGTAGGCCATAACATCTGAGATAATGATGTTCTGCATCATGCCATAGTTTGAGGATGCTTGTTCTCAGTGCAGTGAGCTGTGCTGTGAGACTCACTTGGTCACTGCGCTATTGCTGTGCATTTGCAGGAGATGTCAGAGAGTGTTTAAATAATGTGTAATGGCATGTTGCTCTTTCATCACCTTGGGAAGTGGCTCTCCCCTGTGACAGTCATTATATGCTCAGTGCTGAACCTTAGAAAACACTTCTAATCCTGTCTGTTGTGCTCACACAGCTAGTCCAGTGCATACATTCAGTGCAGAAGCATTATCCCAGAATATAACAACATTTAGTGCTGAAGCCTAAGCGAGTACAGACCCTGGGAAACTGTTTCAGCAGAGACAGAGCTGTGGGCAGCTCCATCAGAGTAGAGATTAGATCCAGGAGAGGACTCTCTCCACAAGGGCAGAGATCCCAACAATTTCTCTCCCAGCCCGTTTTCCTATTCAGTGAACAGTGTAGAGGGAAGATGAACAAAAAAGAGAAGTAAAACATCAGATAAAAGGAAGGACAGAGCAGAATGAGTATTTTAAGTGGAAATCAGAGAAGCACCATTCTACTCGTTCTTTCATACATAATTTCCATTTTAGTTATAAGAAAAGAATAGGGTCTGCATGACAGAATATTTTTGGATGGCCATCAGACCATGCATGATGAAGATTTATTATTTCCCAGAAAGGGATAGGTTCTTAATGTTGGTGTTTTCAAAAGGTTCTCTGACTACATAGGAATCCTTGATATCCTATTTTAGGTGCTTGAATCTGGACAACAGAAGTAGTGTTTTACATGGTTGGCATTGAGATTAAATTCCCTTGGTAACCTCCCTCACTTTTTTTCATTTAATGGAAGGTGGAAAGCTTATACTGGTGATGTTGCCATTGTGGTGACTACTTTGCAAGCATCACATCCCTGGGACACAGGTGCATCCTTCTCTCCACAAAAGTCCAACAGTTATAATTGGATAGTATTCATTATTTTTCAGCTATCCAATCACAGTTGCGCTTGTTGTAGTGGGAGAGAATTGGCCCTAAATCTAACTGTTCTGTTTCAGCTCTGCTAAAACTGTGCATCTGATTTATAGCTTTAGTCTGTAGCTATTGATTTTTGTAATATCTTTTCTTCTTCTGGATGAAGATACCCCTAATATTAAGTACCTGTTCTCTCTAGAGACGTGTCTGTACTATAGTCAAATTATCCCCTGCATTTCTCTAAACTAAATACATTAAGTGCTTTTTTTTTTTATGTCATTTTATGTCCTGTTCTCCAATCCTCTAGTTGCTATAAAGGTTTTCCTGCTTCAACATCTTTCCATCACTTTTTGGACTGGTCCCTCTACTATTAAAGACGTATAACTTTTCCACTCCTTTTCTGTATTCCTTTGTTTATCCATCTAAGGACCAAGTTAGTCCTTTTAGCTACTGTGTCACGTTAAACTCGTGAGTAGCACATGAAAGGGATTAATGGATCTAGGAGTCAATTTTTACAAGTTTACACCATAGTGGATGCTATTATAAGAGCCTTTAATGAGAATGAATCTGTGCAAATATCACTGACAGCACCTCTTCAGCATTTGTTTTACAGTGGAGGTGGCTGCACATTAAATGTCTTTTAGCTAGGGACTTAGGAGTTCTACTGGGAACAATGTGACATCTACATTTTAGTACTGTAGTAGTTGAGAAATCATGCTGTTTCCTACTTAAGTCAATTAAAACCTGCTTTGAAAATGCTTTTTTTTGTGTGTGTTTTTTTTGTTTGTTTGTTTTGTTTTACATTTATTTTCATTCTTTCCAAACTTGCTAGTGTAATATATTTCAAAGAGTTTGTTCACTATGATATGAATACAGGCAAAAGGATTCTTGGCTGAGAAAGGGAAAATGGGTACAAACAGAAGCTGAAAGCTGACCTGAAAGTGTTCTGAGTTGAAATTCAAAATGTTGATTATTTGTCATAATTTCTTTTCTAAATTGTAACTAGCTGGTTCTATTAGAGGTGCTGCTTCCCAACGTGAGTGAAACTGAGAAATTATAATAAATTAGTGAAAGTATATGGAGGAAAGGGGGGTGAAAGAAATGTAGTCAAGAGGATGCAGTGGGAGGAAGTGATGAAAGACCATAATAACATAGCAGGAAATAGCAGAACATGTGGCAAACATACTGAGGATTGCATGCATTTTATGTGTCAAATTACCTCCAAAAACGTTCTTAGGAATTTAAAGCATAGCAAGAAAGTACACTACAAAGCTCACAGGACCTAATTATGTGGGACAAATTACTCTGCAAGACCTTCAGAATCTGTCTAAAGATGTGGGTGTAGTAGTAAGTTAACGAGCAGGTTATTATGACTGACTGTCTGAAATTCCAGTTGTGCTACACGTAAAAGAGCTTATGTGCAATAAACAGAAAACTGCTGGAATTTTAAACTGCTGGAATTTTAATGCATACCTGAAGCAGCATAGTGACATAAAGGAGAGAAGGACAAGAGAGTAGGGTTCACAGTAGTTCACCTGAGCAAAATGGGCTCAAAAATCTTTGTGTACTGGCAGCAAGCATTATAGAACTATGGTTTAACAAAGTATAATGAGCAAATTCTAGATCATCATAATCAAACAACTTTTTCTTTGGAAAGATGCCTTATCTACTACCTCTAAATACCTCAGGATATTTGAAAGACCACCAGCAGAATTAAGGTCTTAGAGCAGTTAAACAGAGCAGTACCTGTAATTATAACCTTCAGTCAAGAATCCATTGGTGGCAAAAGTGAGTGGTAAGTAATTGCAATGGCTTGTCTTATGTGAGAAATTTCAGATGAATGGCAATAAAGGTGTCTGTAAGATGTCACTAAACTTAGCAGGGACCCTTACAACCTTGTTTATCTTCTTGCTGTCAAGGAATGTGAAAGAGTGGTAAAAACTGTAGCATGAAGGTAGGAATTATATTCAACTACCCTTATGGTTATTTCGTGCAAGGTTAGAATAAAGAGCTGAGGGGTCTTTGTTATTCTACAGATCCAGAGTAAAGGGTGTGCATTCGTTGGACAGATCCTGGGGCGGATACAATGTTGAAGTGGGTAGAAGTAGGTAGAATGTAGCTTGTATGTCTTTTAATGCCTGGTCGGTGTTGATATTGACAGACTACAATTATATTAATTTCTCAGATACTTGAAGTTGAACAACCTTGTGCAACGATTCCCAAAACACTGAGAAGACATGCTCTGGATCAGTATGCTTTAGTTTTTTAAATGTTAAGTTAATGCAAGATAGCTTAATGCCAAAATTGTTCTGATTTTGTCATTTGAGCATGACAGGATACAGTAAACCAAAAATATATCTAATTGTGCTATATATATTTAAATGGATGAGAGAAGCAGCAAAATACCAGAGAATAGTTGTCAAAAAATTAAAATTAAGATATCTCACTTTGTGATATCTCTCTGAGGATGTGGCAAGTTGGCTGGGTTAAATACTAAATAATCAGATTCTTATCTGAAGCTGAATAAGTGTAAATAGCAAACTTCAAATCATTAGACCTCAGACCAGTAATCAATCTAGTTTTCTACATGGAGTGTTTACTGTATTTGAAGTTCTCTTTATGTTAAAGACAGGGAAAGGTAGTTGAAAGTATCTGTTTACACTGTATCTGTGTTATTCTTTATTTCTGCTGTTTTTCCTGCTTTCTTTATTCTGTGCATCTGGAGATGTGACTGAAATGTGGTTCTTCAGTAACTCCAATGCATTTTTATCTTCTGGGTCTAGATGGTTAGCCAGTTTGCTCTAAGATGTAAATAGTTTATAATTCAGCCTAACATGCTGTTAGATCTGAAGAAAAGCTCATGAAGAAACACTATGAAGAAAAAGTCTCAAAAAATACAGAGACTAATCTTCAACATTAGTGTCTCGAAGCATGGGAGTGAATACAGTTCTTCCCGTAACTAGGACAATTTCCTCTTTAACAAAAAAATACAGTTTTGTTCTCCAAAGAAGAGGATATATCTTGAGAGATGGGCTGTTGTAATTTTTTTTTTTTACTATACATACTATATATAGTATACTATATATACTAGAATATACTTTTTCTTTGTTTTAAATATAGAGTTACTCATAATTGACTTAGAAATGACTTGTACTGTGCAGTGTTCAGCTGGTTCAAATAAATGTTCTTTGTACAAACAAATAAAGTGTTAATCCTTGTTCTAGCTATTGATCCTCCTCAGTAATTGCTCTTCAGTCCATTGCCACAGAATTGTCTGTCTGTTATGGAAGCATCATTTTTATGCTTTTTTATCTGATTTTAAAAGTAGCGTCTATACAGGATGTATTTGCACTATAAAAATATAAATAGGAAATTTAGTGGAATATCAATGTAACTGCTCACCGTGCACCTGTAGTTACAGGTATCAGCATTCCTGTTGTGAGACCTTCTATTGAAGAGAGATTTCATTTAAAGTAAGCAGCACTTATTTTCTGTATTGTCGTTCTATCCAAAATTTTTAAATGTGTCTATAATATTTGATCATTTTTATCATGTGGGAACACACAAATATATATATATGCATATATATATATATGAGTATATCACGTTGCTTGTCTTTTCCTTCATTGCTTAAAGTGGCATTAGATTAGTTGACATTCTTGAAAGATATTGCTTGTTTCATCTTACTTCTATGTTAAAATAAAAATGTAAAAAATTTACAGGATATAAAAAGATGCATATAATGAATTTATGAAGCTCAACACAGCAGAATTTTCAGTAAGTCTGAGAGCAGAATGAACATACAACAACCTGCATGTACTTTACGCAGTTTTGCACAAGAAATAGAAGTGGGAGCTGGTTTTATGAGTGACTATTGAAAATGATGCTCTCTTGTGTAGAGAGCACTAGTGCATGTGAAACCCTATGTGCTTTTTACATAATATGCCTCTCTAGTTAACATATAACATAAAGTGTCATGGATCTTTTAGAGCTTGATTCTCTATGAAAGAAACACAGCCATCTGTAGTGTGAAAGTTTATGACTCAATTGTCCACACCTTACAAAGTGATTCAGCAAAGACATATCTGGGCCGTGGAAACTTTTTCTTCCTTTATTCCATTAGTTCTTGCTTTGAAAGACTAAAAAGATCTTTAAGATGTGGTATGCGTTTTAACTCTTGCATAGTGGGGCACTGTGCAAATTTAACTGTGTTTTTTAACTATTATCATAATTTTTACTTCATAAGGCCATTTTCCGCTTCTGAGTCATATTTTGAATTTTCAAAGGTGGATTAATAAAATGTGAAAAAATGGCAAGTCATTTTCAAAGTGATGAGCGTTTGTGTAGATTAGATTAGACAGAAATCTGGACAGACCGTTGGAGAAATGTGGTTAGACAAAACGGGACTTCTGCAATTACTTCTAGTCCAGTTGTGACCCATTTTATAGAGGTTACATAGTGCTGTTTTTCAGCTTTCTTTTTCTTACAAATGCAAAAACACGATGTAGAGCCTTGGTTATTCTCCTGTTCACATCTCCTCATACAAACTGTGACCTAGTGTCCAAAATTCTTTATATGTTGGATTCTGGAATTATGGTTAACAATTTCTTTCTTTTTCTTTTTCTCACTGTATAAATAAAATGTATAACTTCCCTTTGATAATAGGCAAGTCTAAGTCAGCCTTGCTTTGTATTCTTTGCAGTCAAACAGCATTCATGTGGATAGGTTCCATTGACCAGCTGATACACACAGTAATGGCAAGGACTTTTCAATTTGCCCTTTTTGGCTGCATGAAGAGTTTCCATTCAGGTCTTTCCGCACTTTTTCCTTCTTCCTATTTCTTCCTCAGTTGGGTAGCTCGATACCTGACATTGTAAGCATCTGAGCTTCAGTAACTTTAAGTCCTACTTCAAGTCTGACTGAGTTCTAACACTTCCTGACAGATTGGGGCAACCCTGTTATGTACCCTCTGGAGAACTGGTAAATCTTTTTGCCCTTCATGATAGCTGCCAAGAAGAAGGTGATGAATGCACATCTAGCCTCACTTTGGAAATCACCTTTCTTCAGTAACATGCTATTTCTCTCATTCGATATTAAATCTTTGCCAAAATCCAACAGTTTCATTTGAGCCAATTTTCTGAGATAGAAGAACAAGAAAATGTCAAAGGTATCTCTCTTTTTTTTTTTTTTTTCCTTTCTTTCTTTTTCTATTCATTTTTATTTTTATTTTTTTTCTATAATCTTGGCATTCTGCTCATGAAGAGATCTTTGCTGCCAACATGTCTGCTGCTTCTCCATCTCTCACCCTTCAGGTTTCTTAAAATAGCAAAGAACACAGAGTTTCTAAGCCCAAAAAACACACTTACTGGGAAAAAGGTCTGTATGAAGTTAAAAAAAATATATATTTATACTGTAAGTCCCGCAGCCTGGCTTCCTGCCCACATTTGGGCATCTGTGCTGTCTCTGGATACCTCAACTGACGCGCATGCCAGATCCAAAGAGGAAGAAATAAAGGACCCTGCTGGTTCAATGCGGAGCCCATGAAAAGTGCAGTATTTTTGAGAGGTGGTTTTTGCCACCACTACAGCATGTTCATTATCACAGGCCTCTGGAGGGAAGGGCTCAGTCTTCACCATTTGAAATTAAAACTTCTTTCATAATATATGCTGTCACTTCGAGCAAATTTCATTCATTCCTTTCATTCTCTCACTACAAATAGTCTGGAATATGTTTTGAGGTGAGTTCATTTCCAAGTGCTAATCCAAAAAAAGACATGCAAAGCATGGGAAAAGAGAGAAGATTTGAGGAGATAAATTAACACATAAATAAGGGATGTAGAGCTAGTACTAAATTCATGGAAATAGAAGCAAAAGTTTCTGAAAAGAATATAGCAGTTCCTCAGGTCAAGAAACAGAAAGCAAATTCTCCTCAGGAAGAAGGGAAGAAAGGGGTTAGATTTGAGGAAGGAAAAAATCAGATTGGAACGCAGAATGCTGGCATACAAACAAGGAAGGAAGAAAAGGAGAAAAAATTTTGATATGCATGATAAGGTTCAGAGTTTATATAATTGAACACAGGGCAGCTGAATTTAGGATCCAAAATGCATGCTATTTTACTTCTCTGAACTTCTCCTTTTGAAACTACCATAGATTTCACAAAGAATTTTATTTATGGTCAATAGAGCTGAATATTCAGCAACAAGAAAAGAGAAATTGCCCCAGGTGGAGGAGCGTGACTAACCCTTTTGATCACCCTAAAAGACTGTCCTAAATTTCCCCAGCAACAGATGACACAGGGCCAAAACAACTTACAGCAGTACTGCTTGCACTTGGTCCCTTATTACCTGGGAACACTTGGCGACTAAAGCTTTCAGACTTCACAGGGTTTATGCATCACAGAACTGCAAAGCCATGAAGACAAGTCAGCTCTGGTGATATTTTTATCCTCTCTGCAGGATTCAAGGATATGCAAAGTGAAGTTAGCAGATTTATGGTATTGAGTTAGAAGCCAGTTCTGCACTGGCTGAAGAGACTGTTGAACTTGTACAATGCAGAGGGAATGGGCTAGGTGGGTTGTGCCATCTGCTTAGAACGAAAAGGCAAGGGAGAGTTTTAACAGCTGTTTGTTGAGTCAGATAGTCATCCCTGATTATTTGTGCCATAGTGGCAGATTACTGCCAAAGAAATGCATCCCCTGTTGCTTAATAGACCTGACCTGGATGTTATAAAGTTACACCTGCTGGAAACAAGACTTGTGATGTACTGCTCATAAAATGCCAGTGATTCTGCTAGAGAAATGTCCTGAAATCAGCATGTTGAGTTCATCCTTGTTTCTCTTTGTAGTTAGTAGCAATGTAGCAGGAGGCAGCAGGGGTATATTCCAGCTAATTCTACAAGGTGATTAGGGCCCGAGCATGATGTTGCATGCTATATTCAGATTTTCCTTGAGTATGCTCAGTTTTGTTGAGTTTGACATACTGCATGTGAGTCACTCGTATTCTGCATGAGTCATATGTTGAAGTGTGAAAGCAATGCTGTGTCTCTGCCGTTGTTACTCGTTGCTCAGCTGCTGCCATACCACATAGCTCAAGCCAATTGAGCTCACCTTCCCAATTTGAGCCAACTCTCATCTGCTGCCTGAGCCCTCTAAACATGATCCAAAGTGTTGCCCGATGTATAGGTAATGGGAACAACATATGTGTTTAGATTGGAGCTCTGAATCCATGGATTAGAACCTCCCTCTTCTGAAGGGATCATAAAGTATCCACAAAAGCTGTAGGAATCTTTAAAAATCGTTTTAAAAGGGAAAATAATTAAAGGAGTGTTTTATAATACACACATCTGAAGAAGTAGGTAGCTGAAGTATGTTCTTTGGCTCCTTTGTAAACCCAGCATTATAAGATTACACACTGCTGTGTTTTATGGATTGCTTACAGAGCAGAACCAAGAGTTCATACTTTTCAAAGTCTGAGAAAGTGATGGAGACATATCCTGGAGATCTTTACTCAGATATGAAACATACAGTGTTGATTAACTGAGGTGTTTTTCTTTCACTGATAAGAGAACAGACCTTCTGTTTGTAAGTGAAAACAACAAGTTGCAAGGTTGATTTTGTCTGCAGCCATCAAGCTGTTCCTTTTTGTAGCTGTGGTCAGTGCATAAAAGCCTTTAATGATCTGTGACATGGAAATTTTGCTCCAGTTAGGTGGTAATTAATGCTTCTGGATTAAATCTGTTTAACAAAGAATACAAAACAGAGTACAATTATATTCTACCTATCATTTGTAAGTGTCCAGTGATCCTCCAACATTGTGTGATTCATAGAGTTGAAAGAAATGATTTGCCTAAAAAATTATTAGTGCTCATTCTGCCTGCAGAACCCCTTAATTCCCATTACACATGTCAGCATATTATGACTGGGAGCTGTCAAATTCTAATGACTAAAATTTCATTTTTCTGTCTTTTCATGCTGTGTTTGAGAACTATAGGTTGGAAATAATTCCCTAGCTAAATTTCTTCTTCAAATGATAAACTCAGTCATTTGTGCTCTCTCTGTTTCTTTCTAAATTTGTATTTACATTAATGTCCTTCACTTTCCTTATGTTCCTCTAAGAGAATAAAGAAAGATTCATCCCAGTACCACTGTCCATTTTAAAGAACATAATCTGAGTTGACAGCAGACAGATTTGATGCAAAAATATTTTTTAACCCACTGATTTGATTAAAACATGGATTATTTAAAAGGATGAGGAAGAAGTGAGGCTAACAGGAAACAAAATATACAAAAAATTCTTACCATTTCATGTGAGCAAGTAACCTTGGCTCTGGAAAATATTTTTACCATCTTCCTTGAAGCAGAAATTTGTTGACACAATGTTCAATAGTAGAGCTAGAGGACTAATGTTAACATACTGCAAATACTGCACCAAATAGTATCTATTGATCTACCTGTTATTATGCCTGTTACTGAAATGCTGTATGTAAAGCAAAGGAAACCAGTTTCCAATTTAAGTCATTAATAGATTGGTTTTGAAATTTATGTTACACGTGTCCAACAAATCAAGAATAAAAGCTTGGGAAAGGCTGTATAGTCTGTATTGAATTACTCATTCTTTCCACAGTAAAAGCCTTTAGCTAGAGATTGACCAAAGAATTTTAAATATCTCATTATATATATGTCATTGTTCAAAGTGTCCCTAAATGGGATTAAACAATAGTCACTCAAGAGTTTCCTGCAATGTCTCTTTCCACCTCACCCCCCTTCCCCTCCTCACCTTGACTTAAATTAAGGCTAATGATATGTTTTCAGTGTAAGGTAAAAGAAGGATTTTCCTTGAATGACTTTCCAGCATTTTCAAATCTAATTCATTATAACTACTTCTATCAAATGATTACTTACTTCATCTCATTGTCTTAGAGGTTTCAACTCTAAAACATACGTTTGATGTGGACTTAATGACCGTTTTATATACTGAAACCAACTGAGGCAGCATTCACCTACAAAATTCTGTTTGTGCTCAGAATTGAAAATAATGTTAGGACTATTTTTCAAAGAATAATAGATTATTTTAACTACAGCTTTTCCCCTTATGTGTACTCATTTTTGTTGGATTGTTCAATAAAAGGCAGGTGGTTACCTCATGGAGTGCAGGAGAGAGGGAAGAAAGGGGACACCAGAAGGAACAGGGAGGAGGGGGGCTATTTTAGAATAAATTGTTATTTTTTGAATAACAATTATAATGACACTACCCATTTTTAAACTAAAGCCTATTTCACAAAACATTCCTCTTTCCTAAACCTATGTAAAAATATTTCCACAACCGCAGACATAGTAACGCTAAATATCTTTACAAGGAGGGAATGGGCAAATAGTTTTGGTTTCTCACAAAAAAAAAAAAAAAAAAAAAAAAAAAAAAAAAAAAAAAAAAAAAAAGTCAGATAATTAAGGTAGTGAACATATTGTGCTGCTATATTGGTTCAGTCACCTGATCTGTCTCTCCGATCACTATTTGCACGATATACATGGTTTTGACGGGCTTGTGATAGACTGCTGTCTGAAATTCTTTAATCTGGGTCTCCTGTTTGGCAGAGCAGCAGACTTTGCTATTTTGGGTTTTTGAAACTGAGCCATACTCTGGGAAGATAAGAGATAGCTGTGACTGTACTGAGTCATCATGAAGGAAAGCCAGGTAAACTTAAAGCTGACAGTGGTCTTGTTGTGCTGGCACTTGTGCAGATGTGAAGCAGAAGAAATCCCACTGAAATCAGTGGTGTTACTCCCATGCACAAGTCTGGCCATATCTGAGAATCAGACCCAAATTCTTTCTGTATAAGGATACCATAAGATCATAGAATATTGCTAAGACTGAGAATATGTAAAAAAAATACATAAAAGACATATTCTAATTTTGTATGAAGAACAAGGATTCAAGCAACAGTTCAAACAGAAAATATTATTTAATCCATGCAAACATATTTTTTCCATAATTATTTGCATTCTGAATTTGAGGTAAGGTTGGATATAGATTTCTTCTTAGTTCCTAGGTCTAAAGAGTACGTATAACTCTCCAGATGTCAGACAAGTCTGAAAGACAAGAATACTGAAAGCTGAAGCAGGCAGAGTGCCAAAAAGGGGACTAAGTGGCATGTGGAATTCAAGTCAGAAGGGCCTCAACTCCATGGCCATGTTAGCTGAATATGTAGAAGTTTCCTTAATGCTATTTTGCTGTGTGACTTAAGAATGAAAACGGAATATCTAGTTGTCTATGCATGGCTTTGAAGAGCAGTATTACTGAAGGTAACAGCATTGCGGAGATGGAAGCTGTCAATTCCATTTGCAGATCTCTTCTCTGAACTAAGCATGTTTTTAATCTTTTCATATAGAGCATTACAAGAATTGAAAAACCTTAACTTAGCTTGGATTTCTTTTTGGGAGATGAAGGATGAATCTACAGCTGAAAATGTAAAGTGGAGTCTGCAAAGTTTTTGTGAACAATATGTCACCAAGAGAGATTTCTAAATCAGTACATAAATGGAAAACGATCTAAATTCTGTGTTTATTATTTTGAGTCAGATAATTTTGGTTATCTCCACTTTTTGTGCACTAGGTGCATACAGAATCTCACTTATTTTAAGGGGGAAGATACAAGTCACATATTGGGGGCACATTCTTTTCTTCAGCATTGGCTGAAGGATCTGTGTTCAATGTTCAAAGAAGAGTGCAATTACTCGAACATTATTTCAATGACAAAATCTATTTAAGAAGTACCTCATTCCAGTTTTCTGCATTCGAGGCTGAACAAGACCAGCCATTTGTGGAGTTGCCCTGTGTACTGACTCTTTGGGGTAGCCTGTCTTTAATCCATCTTTGCCACCAAAGAAGAGAGCGTAGCATCAAGAGCTTCTTGCTCACATCAGAAAGGCAATCAAAGCTTTTTTTTTTCTTCCTTCTCTCTCTCTCTTAAATAGAAAAACAAAATTTGCAGGATTTTTATTATATTGTTACAAAAAAAAAATAAAAACCAAAAACAAACAAACAAACAAAAAAACAACTGTGAAAGTCTGTTGCCATAAGGTTGGGTTGTGATAGTCTCACACTTTCAATACTTTTTTGCTCCTATAGATTCTATGGGATTTCCCTTGCAAATTGTAAAGATAGATATTAGGTTACAAACAAGTCTAGGCAAATTGTCATCAAAACAAAAGCAATGGGGGAAAAAAACGAAACAGATTTAGACTGTACATCCTCTGAATGAACTATGAATAAAACTGCTGTGTTTGTTTTGTAAGAGACACAATTTTCTAGCTGTGAATGTGCACAGCAACTCCCTTGCAGTTCTGAAAGTGCTTGCACAGTTTGCAATGAATGTTTCTCAAATTTTGCATGAGAGTGTAATTTGCCTCTCGTTAATCGTCATTTTCCTTCTTAACATATTTCAGTCGAGTAACAGCAATGATAATATAACATGGGTTAGCTTTACATATTTGTTTAGATTTAGTATTTATATTGCAGTCAAGCGTAGCAGCTCTCCTCAGGGACTGATGTCTATTCACTGCCTCCAGTGTAAACTGCTGAGTGCTTTTGTATGGATCTGGTTCTTGTAGCAGAGCAACTCTCATACTTGGAGTTCTCTGTGAATGGGAGAAAAGATGAGCAGAGCAGCACCTTGCAGCTCTGGTCTTGGATTCCTTGCCTCAAAGACTTCCTAGGAGCTGGTCCTCAAAGGCTGTAGTCCAGCCTTACAAGTCTGGTTCACTGTATGTGCTCTGAGCCACTCAAGTGAATTCAAGCTAGTCTTTGCAGGATTAAAATTCTGAAATTTAAGTGACTAACTCAGGTAGCATGAATGGCAAATAATCTATACAACCGGATTGTGAACAACCCGAAAGCTGAGAGCTCCTACTCCTCGCCTGTGAGTGAAGTAACAAACACAGAAGGTTGGCTACAGTTCACAAAGATTTACTAGACATAAACAAAATGCAGGTGGAAGAGGATAGGCTGGTGATAGGGAAAGAAGAAACAAGTTCTTAGTAAATAGTTTCATTTGCTCAAATATTTCTTTGCTGCCAGTATGTAATTTAACTGCAAGACATTCAGTTGCAGAGAGACAGTACTACTATGAAAATGTGCACATGTGCTCTAAGGGCAGCAAGCAAATCTGTGAAGAAATCATAGCCCTAATACAAAATTTATAGGAGCTTATTTCCAAGTAGATAATAGTGTACAAATTCCTCATGACCAAAGATGAGCTAAAGGAAAATGTCATGCAGGAGGACACTGTAGAAAACAACCCATCAGCTGCTATCCCACGTGACAGACCCAGAGGCAGCTCCAGAGCCATTAACACAACTGCCTGGGGAGTTTGACAAGGAAAAAGATTCTGACACTGGAATAATATCTGCCAGCACTTGGCATCTGTGTCCTGTGATGGCCAACCATCCTCCATGGGTACTAACTCCACTGCTGGAAAAAGGAGAGCAATAGTGGAGAATCATCTTTTCTCATATGAATGGATAATTTTCATAGTAAGTTAAAATCAGAAGATGGAAATGCAAAGTATTTTGGCAAAGCTTATTTGCAAAAAAAAAAGTATCAAAATTGTGTATTTGAAAAATATTCTGGGAGCATTTGACTTTACATGTATAACGTAGTGAGTGATAAAAAGTAATTGAAAAGATATTTTTACATGTCCCAAGCTTCACAGAGCATATGTATCCTGACCCTGTGTTGCAGCAGCTGTTAATTTCTGGGGTGAAAATTTTCTTATTTAAGCACAGTATTTGGTTGTCATACATATTTTTTCCTGTTTGCAGTCAGATTGATAATGTGAATGTCAGACAAAATGTGACAATAATCAAGAACCAAATCTGGCAGTTCCTATGCAGTCCTTGACACCAGTGATATTTGGGAAACAGGCAGGATTAAAAGTAATTTCTATTTTGAGAAGTGGTCTTTCAGGCTGGATGTTGCAAACAGTTGAAATTTGGACACTGCCCAGTGCTCTGAAATGCTTACTTAATGGAGGATAACTTAATCCCCTTGAAAATCTGATCACTTAGCAGTTTGAAAATTGAAGACTTCTTTTTTTTAAGTATGCTGTCTATTCAAAATCTTGATCAAGTACTTTATTCCACTGCCAAAGTTTTTCTGGGTAGTTTTTTACTGCTACTAAATGAGGCTCTCTGAACACCCTGTGGGATGGGATTGGTTAATTCAGCTCATTTTTTCTGATCCGGAGTATAAGACTGATCAGGTCCAGCTCTGACAGGCTCCTGCTGAAGCATGTTCCTCAGTAATTACTGTAATGCTGTTTGTGAAAAACAGCAAAACGCCAGCAAATGGCCTTTGAGCCAAACTGCAGTTTTTGTCTGAACTCACATATGAATGCCTCCTCAGCAGCATTTGTTCAGCTCTGTTCATCTCAGCAGGATACAGCCGTAAGAAAGGGTATGTAGCATATTTGTCCTTGCTTGAGCCAGCATCCTCTTTGCACCTTATGTTTTGAAGAGGAAGCCCCTCCACTCCCAACCATTTGTCTCACTGTTGCTCCTGTGGCACTGGCAGAGCTCCACGTTCCTCCTGGCTGCAATTATCAGTGGGGCTGAGCCACCGGCACTGCAAGCAAGACCCAGGCCCTTGAGAATAGAAGGCTGTAGCCTCTAGCATGTTGTTCCAGTCCACTGGCATCTTAACTAGACAGCTTTAGTTTTAGCATAAAAACCACATTCCTAACCGTATGGAGAAGCGAGGCAAATTCTGTGTTCTTTTTCCTTCTACAGAGCACATCAAGCAGCCCGACACAGAGTTCACAGGACTGAGGGCTGTTTTTCTATCAGATTTCTGCCTCCACATCTGCGCAGTTACCTGGGAAGGGGTGGCTCATGCTGTAACAGCGAGAGGTAGTGGGAGAATAACCCTGCCCCTGAAAATAAACTGAATAATTTATTATTTAAATGAGATTTGGTGAGGTAAAATGATGAATCCAGTATAGCCCCCTTCTGAGTTTTAAACACTGTTTCTTCGAAGGCATAAATTTGCTTTGCAAAGGTTTCTTGATCTACTGTAGATGGTATTCCTACTTATGTTACATGGCGACAAAATCTAAAGAGGGAGTCAGATGTGTGCTCTACAGTACTTGAGAATTTAAGTTAAATCTGTAATTTTTCCCCCTGCATTTCCTCAGAGAAATTAGCTATTCTATTCACTGCATAAATTTTCAGGTTTTGCTAGCACGACACTCAGGGTGTTGAATTTTTTATGACAAAAATGCTGTAATAATTGTTGAACAGATGTAAGTGTTGGAGAGTGGGCTCTGGCAGACCTCATGAAACCTCTATTAGCAATTTAACCCTGTCGTTGCTTGAATGAAGTAGAGCAGAAAAGGATGGAGTTTTGAACTGTTTCATTCAGACACGCACAAGGGGTTTCCAGGTGGGGGGTAAATGACCTTTAATTAGACACAGTCTTAATGAAAGCAGAGACGCAAAAAAAATCTTAGTGAGAACTCACTCCATATTACTGTGCCAGTAGGACTGAGCTGTGTGGAGCTAAGAATAATTCTGGATGGAAATATCTCAGTCCAGCGATCTGTGATATTCATTGAGCTAATCCTCGAATTTCAGGTCTGTCTCTGTAACACGCCTCCCTGTCACTGCTGCTGAATTAGCAAACGATGACAAGACAAAAAGTTTACATTCAAGAAACCAGAGAAGCTTTAGATTCCACACCTACCATATTGAATAAGTGGCTTTTGAAGCTTTCAAGGCATGCTTAGCAGTTACAAATAAGAAAAATAAGTGTTTATAGAAACAGCCTTGATTTGCTATCCAAAAATAGATATGCTGTTAGGGATTGCCCAGGAATTTTGTCTTTGCAGTGATTAAAGTGTTGCAGATTCCTTAGAATCAAGGAAGGACCTGAAAAGGGGAGGGCAGCCCATCAGCAGGATAGTCACAGGGCAGGGCTTTCGGTACCCCAAAGTACCTGCGAGCACTGCCTGAGATGCAATGCAGAGCAATGACTTCAAGATCTTTGTATCTGGGAGGCAATGCAACAGTGCACAGAAATACAGACACCTTCATACAAACACCCACATAAACACATCCATTCCTAAAAATATGCAGACATATAAAGCTAGTCTTGGTGATGAAGTCTTATCTTGAAAAAATAACTAGCATTTGATAGAAGACAATAACTAGTAAAATGTTACCCAGTGTGCTGGATTGGGAGAGCCAGAAAAAAAACACTGTGCCACACATGGGCAGCAAAAGAATACAGGATAGGTATTGTGAAATACTTTGGTGTATGGATATACTGTGAATTTTTTAAGTTAACATGTTGGTTTGGTACAGTGAACCCTACTTCTTTATAGTAATCCTAATTAGAAAGAGTGTTATTAAAAAAAAAGAAAGGAATAATACATTCAGACCTATGAGAGAGGTAAAGATGTAAAAGCTCACCCTGCTGGATGTTATTTTTTGGGAATTAAGTTACTCCTCTATTTTTTGAGTCAAGTGAGCAAAAGGATAAAATTTATTTGGATTTGTGTACGTGTTTACATATATATATATAAAATTTACGTGTGTGCCTGCTCCATCTGCTTTTGTTTTACATGCCCCCGTGGTGCTTTGTGAGGCACGGGGAACTTAGTGCTGTGGCTCAGAAGTTTTGCGGCTAAGAACAAGCAAATTATATTCCAGCTCTAATTTATGGCACAAATGATATCAGACAACTGTGGGTAAGATGTTAAAAGATCTTTTCCAAAGCTTTGTATGTATTAGGTGTGGTAGAGAGATACTGGAAGATCTCACTGTGTCTTTGCAAACATTTATCCAACCAGTATTGTATTAATGAGCATAAATTGAGATATTTCTGTGCATTTCAATGACATATTCAAGCATTTGTGAGTGGGCAGCTTCAAAGAGATGTTTTTGCCATCCACCCTTGTGAGTGGCTTATTTGCAACCTAACATTTTTCTTGCTTCTTTTTATCATTGCTTTTTAAGCTGATTTCTCAGAGCCTTACAGGTAAAATGATATTAAGCATAAAGCAATGTCCAGTAGAAGCGCAGGACAAAATAACATAACAGTGTAACGAAAATGCTGTTAGTAGCTTTGAATATGTTTGCAACTTATAAACTGCCTATTACCCACATAGATACAACTCAAAGCATTTGTTTTAAACGAATTATAGGAGATACTGTTCTTATCCCCAAAGTACAGCATTTCTAGTTGCATTTTAATTTCAGATTTATCAAAAGAGTTGCCATAATTTACAGAGTACTCAGGGTCAAATGGACATGGTCTTTATGGTATCACTTTGTAAAGCTGATACAGTGATGTCAAAATTTAGAAAAATCATGCAAGATGTGCCCCGTGTTTAAAATCGACCCCTGCAGCCACAAACCCCAAATCAAGGGATGCTGTCTTTCCTGGAGAAAAAAAAAAAAAGAAAAAAAAAAAAGAAAAAAAAGGCTGATAAGCCTGATATTTTGCTTAGAAACTCTGATGGATCCTAACTTGTCCAACAGCAGGAATTGAACAGATGATGTCAACAGCAGAGTGTGCAGTCAGGTGGACAGTACAATCTCTGCAGCTACCTGCACTGTGCGGGAGATGCCACACACACAGCAGTGATTGCATAAAGAAATAATATGACTTCTGGCAAAGCATGATATCTTGTGTCTTTGCAAATTTGGATGGTCAGGTTTCCTTTAGAAAGCGCTCATTTGGTTTACTATCCATTTGTCAGTTAGTGTTGAAATCTGGCTTTATCTCCCAAGCTTTGAAGTAGCTCTTCATCTCATGCAGACTACTAGACAGACCACATTTTACAGCTAATTGCATTATTTGTTTTAGCAAGAGAATAATTAAAAGAACATGAGCTATTTGAAGTTGTCTACCTTAAAGGAAGATATTTGAAGAATGAAACTTTGCAAATTTGATTTCAGTACTTCTAAATGTGCATTTTTCTTCCTCTGATTTTCTGGACCAGACATAGTTTAGCTATGTGGTGGAAGTACTTTGAGATAAAATGCCAAATACCTGTACATTCCAGCTGCAAAAAAGAAAAAAAAGGAGAAATATCTTCAGTAAATGAAGCAGGGAATATTGCCCTTTAGAAACCTATGCCTGTGTTTTTATTGCATAGTGCTGAATTAGAAATGTCATCAGTAGTTAACTTTACAGATATATTTTATTAATTCTTATAAGTAATCAAATGTATAAAGAATGCATTTCTAAAGGGAAGAGATAAATAAAATTCATCTGATGTTTATTTTTGCTACCAAGGTCATCCTGAGATCACAGTTGGAAACCAAAGAAGTAGAAAGGAACTGGTGAGCAAATGTACCTGCTGCTGTGGAAAGGGCTAGAAAACAGATGCCATCATATGACTTTGTGTTGTGAACAGATGAAGAATGACTTAGTTTTGCTCAGAACAGTAGTGCCAGGCAGGTGCAAAGCCAAAGCTCTGCCCCATGCTTCTGGGTCATTTCTGTTCCTGTGAGTACAGTATGGTGCTTGGACTTCAGGGTGCTGAAGCAGGTTGTTCTGGGTTTGTACTCTGGAAATGCATTTCTTAACACGAGAAGCAACTCACAGCACATAAGGAAGGGTATAGGAATGTACTACAGGAATGAGGAGCAATTAATGAGCTGGAGCGATTTTGCCAGTGTGTTGAGACATGAACTGGTTATGCAGGAGGGAGGACTGCAGCAAGTGGGTGATCATCAAGCACTTCCAATAACAAACTCCAGTATCTTATACAATCACAAACTGGATGCTGAAGTGGAGCAGTCCTTTTACTTTTCTGTGTGCCCCTTACTCTAGGACTGAATGAAAGGAGATATACTGTAATACATTTCCAAGGCCAGGTCCTTACAAAGCTGTAGATTAGAAACTGTAAAAATAAAAGTCCTAAGGAAATGGCACTTAAGTTAATGAAAACTAGAAGACTCTTGTCATAAGTCAGAGAAGGAGTCTACAGAAAAAGTTCAAACTTCATTTTAATCATGTCATTTTCTTACAAGCATTGACTGAGTGTCTAATGCAGAAAAAGAATATGTTCCCAGAATTTCAGCTGTAATTCTCTCCAATCTAGACGGAAAGTGACCTGAACTATGATAAACTTTCATCATTGATTTGCAGTGTTTATCTTTGTCCCAGAAGAACCAAATGAAAGTGGGATTCTCATATGTAATAATAGGAAATAAATAAGGTAAAATAAAGCCCAGTTCTTAAGGAACTTTGCCAGTGGAATCATTCTGTTAAATACAAGTGTGAGTAAGGAAGGCATGGCATGGAGATAATGTCAACATTAGGCCTTTTTCCCCAAGTCTTCTGACTCAGCACTTAAGTAAGAGATCTGTTGTCAAACACATCATTTATATTGCTCTTTTTGCAGATATGGTTAAAGAAAAGGACTTGTAAATAAAATTATTTTTGGTTTGGTAGTGTAGGTTATATCTATTTTTCTCACATCTGCTGAGTTTTCTGTTCCTTTTTTTTTTACTGTGATTTTATGGCTTGGATTGTTATGATCTTAAACTTTGGTTATTCTGCTGTCACTTTGGTTCTCAATGCTCATCCACTGACTTTTTCTTTTCATACTTTAGCTATCATGGGCTCAATTGCAAAAACTGGTCTAATTTTTCTTCACTATATATGAAGCATGATTTACCTAAGCTCAGTGTAAACCTGGGGTCAACTGTACTGTGTGTAAAGCTCTCTTTATTCCATTGGAGCATGTCTGCAATAGAAGTTTATATTGCTGTAGTTACAACAGCGTAACTTCACCAGTTCAGGAGTCAGTGTAATTAACGCTGGGGGCACAACTACCCTATTGGTTTTACTTGTAATGAAGACTAAAGATGGAGCTTTCAAAAGTGCTGAAGTGACTTACAAGTGCAACTCACAATGTACTGCAGGTTGCAGATTCATTAATCACTCTTAAACCACATCTACACAGGGAGATTTTATCCCCACCAGCCAGAATACTGTATTCATATACCAAAATTGTAGTATGGTAGAAAAGCTGTGATTTCATGTAAGAAACTCTACCGCAAGTTTTATTTTATGGGACTTACCTAAGTAATGTATGCATCCGTGTCGAAGCAGTTGCACCTCTTGAAGTGAAAAGGCACAACTCTTCCTGTGAACAAGCTCTAGAGAAATTTGATAATCCCACACCTTTACAAAGTTGTTCTTTTTTTTTCTAAATGGTGAGGACTTTAGATATGATTGTGTTTTGTTGGTATTTATTTCATAGGGATGAGGGAAGAATCTATAAACCACCGATGGCTGAAAGAAAGATCTGAAATCACACAGCTTGCTGCTTTCCTCTACAGACTAACACACAGTTGGCCAGCTCCGTCCTCATCAGCTAATGTCACTTGAGTTACAGGGAATCCATATCAGGTTTCAAGAAAAGGGGGACTTTTTGCAAGGAGACCGCTTTATTTCTCCACATACTGTATTTCTGCTAGCAGTGCTAGAAAAACAAAATTATGGTGTGTATGTATCTAATACAAAATGTAGATTTGCTGATATAACTGTTATTCGCACTGTTTATATTCAAATGTCCTTTAAAAAAAAATCATCAAAATTCACTGATGCTAAGAGTGTGCAAATCAGAACACTTATCTTCTTTTTATAGACTAAAATCAAATTATTTCTTACATTTTTCTCAGTTAGAGAATATTAGATTGCAATGTCTGTAAGTTACTTGCTTTTTGAGAGGGGTATGTTCTCAAAACAAAATTGAGTGCCACATCAAGACTTTTTAATTTTTTTTTTAAACTCTCAGCAATCATTATGTTATCAATCTAGTGTCATTCTACTCTGAGATATAGCAAAGGAGAGTAGTTCACATCACAATCAGATCCTTAATTAATTACTGTGTAGTCTGCTATCTTAAACATACAGGTCGAAAAATGGTAGGTTAACCTTTTAATTTTTTAACCTAATAAAATAACCAACTTGCTTTGTGACCTGTAATTCTGAATCTGATTGAGTTTTCAATATACTGTAATTCACAGATTTTCTCCCCTCTAGCACTAGGTTTGTATCTGTCACATGGTTTTCAGTGTTCCTAATGAGCTGTTAACAAGCTGTCAATTACCTATGCAAATGAAGCAAGCAGAAATGGAGGGGTTGCTGTACCTAGAGTTAAAGTGTGCTACCTCGGATTGTTACGAAATAAATCATTTTGGTTTTAATAGCTGTCTGTGCCCATGTGGCTTGTGTCATGTAGGCACTTTTTCATTATATTATTTACCCAGCAATAAAATGCTGCAGGGGACTTTGGGGTGATTAAAACGTTGAAGGGGGAGGGGGACTCACACAAGCAGCTTCATTCCTCTGTGGTTTACACCTTCTGCTCCTCTTGGGCTGGGGGTCTAAGGCTCCAAGCTGTCAGGTGCCCTTAGCCCTAGTGAAATCAGCTGAAACTTGTGACTCTCAGCCTGATCCTGCCAGATTTAACCAGCATCCTTGTCTAGGTTTATAATGGAGTCTCCAGAGCATATAAAATTAAACAGAGGAGGTAAGAGTTGAAATCTTGAATTTTGGAGAGAAAGATATATCTTGTGCATGTGTATGTACATACATATATATATATATATATATATATATATATATATATATATATATATATGCTCCCAGCCTCCTAAAAGCTTTCTACAGAAGGGCCTGCCAGGAGAAAACTTGCTCTTTTATTTGTGCTATCCTGTAAGGAATTCTCTCTCCTTTGCTAAAGTCAATAAAATGTCGCTTTTAAATTCTCTTTCCCTTTGCTTTACCTTGCAACTGATGCTTACTGTAAAACATTTTGTGATACTTTGTATGAAGAATGTTATATAAAATGAAATTGCATTTTATTTATGACTGGCACTGTAATAACGGTCTATCAGTATTCCATTACAAACCCCTATTGTCGAGGGCTTTAAAACTTGCCCGTAAAGATTCACTCAGGACTGCAGTGTGGTGTACAAAGGATAAGCAAACCCTCTTGGCTATTTTTGAATTAGAATAAGTAAAATTAAGAATGCAATTTAGACTTATACTTCTAGAGATTGTCTCTCTTGTTGGGGTGTGTACGGATATAACTGTTTACATTTTAACAGGGTGAAAAAGAAGTTTTTTTTTCCATTATTTAAGAATGTTTTTCCATAAAGAATATAGGAAAGTTAATGGGTTGCACTGCTTTGCTCCATGACATGCTTATGCTAAAATGCTGGTTAAATCTCCTGACAAGATCAAGCCTAAAGTCTTGAGTTGTTACTGATTTCACCAGAGCTAAGGGCACCTAACAGCTTGGGGCCTTGGAGCCCCAGCCCAAGAGGAGCAGAAGGTGCAAACCACAGAGGAATAAAGTTGCTTGTGTGAGCCCCCCTCCCTCTCCAATAATTTTATCACCCCAAAGTCCCCTGCAGCATATTATTGCTGGGTAAAGTTGCACACGCAGCTGAAAAGTCATTGGCAGATGTACTTTTTTTGTCCTTATGTCCATTATACTTAAGATTCAGGGACCTGAAACTGCGTGCAGTGGAGCCAGAAAGCCTGGGATGTAGCAGAGAAACTATTCTGATGGGAGGCCAGAAGGAGTGAGGGCTTTGGGATCTGCAATCTAGGGCATACTTAATAGGCTGGACATGCTGACACTGGATGGAATGCAACTGACCAGAATGGGCTGGTCAAGAATATGCTGAGCTGCAGGCTGGCTGGGCTTATCACCAGAGCTTTAAACTAAATTTGATGAGGAAAGAGGATTCACTACTGAAGGATGGGGGAAAGACAGGAAACAGAATGACTTTAAGAAGCAGCAAGGAAAGACCTCAGATTTGTCCCAGAGGAATTTGAAAGGGTTCTTCCAAGGAGATAATTCATCCAAAAGCCCAGCTGAAGTAAATGTAGTATAGGAAGTAAGCAGGTGGAGATGGAAACTGTGGTGCAATTAGAAACCTATCACAGAATGGATTAGGTTGGAGGAGACCTTGACGATCATCTTGTTCCAACTCCCTTACATGGATAGGGTTGCCAACCAGTAAATCAAGTTGCCCAGTATCTCATCCAACCTGATACTGAATGATGCCAGAGATGAGGCATCCACAACCTCTCTGGGCATTCAATACCTCACCACACTCTAAAAAAAATTTCTTCCTAACATCTAACCTAACTCTTTTATTTAAAAGCCATTCCCCCTTGTATCATCACTATCAGACCATGTAAAAAGTTGGTCTCCCTCTTTCTTGTAAGCTGCTCCCTTCCACTACTGGAGGGCCATAAGGAGGACAACTCTCCCACCTATCCTACCTCACCTATCCATTCTAAAAAGCTCATAGCCCTCAATTGTGATATTCCAGTAATGTGAGTTGTCCTACTATATTTCCACAAGAGTAATAAATTTGTAGTTTTCCAGTTGCACCACGGTTTCCAACTTCTCCTGCTTATTTCCCATGCTGCATGCACTGGTATGGAGGCACTTCATCTAGGCTTTTGGCTGCATTACCTTTTTAGAGGAACCCTGCGACCTAATGGCTGTTGCAAAAACATGGTGGGGTGAATTGAGAACTTTTTTTCAGTTTGGTAGTGATAGGACAAGGGGAAACTACTTTAAACTAAAAGAGGGGAAATGAGGAGATAGATTAGATGTTACGAAGAAGTGCTTTACTCAGAGGATGATGAGGCTGCTGGATGCCCTCTCTCTTAGAGGGATTCAAGGCCAGGTTGAATGGTGTTCTGGACAGCCTGATCTAGTGGGTGGTGTCCTCATGCATGGTGCGGGGTTGGAATTGGATGGTTTTTAAGATCCCTTCCAACATAAGCTATTCTTTGATTCCGTGATATGATGACGTAAAAAACAGTAAATGGAAGTGAATTAAATAAAAATAAAAAATTTAATAAAAATAAAATAAAAATTGTTTATTTGGGAGAAACCCCAAATAAACAATCTGTGGGGGAAATTAGAAAGCTGAATCTTTTACTGATCAGTCCTGATAGAAGCTTTCTGGTCAAAATGTCAGTGGTAACTTTATTTTCTGCTAGTATGTACAATAATCCTTTTGTTCCATCTGCAAACACTAGGGGGTAAATTTTTAGCATGATGCTTAGGGATTTAGCTGTAGGACTCCCATTAACGATAATGGGAATCATGTAGCTTGAGCACTCTGCATCGTGCTGAATATTTACCCCTCAGTTCAGAGCACTCTCTCGTTGAATTTTTAATTATATTTACAGATAAATTCCATAACCAAATATCATCAGCTCTCAAGCAGATTGTTTTATTAAAAGGTGCAGATTTCCAACTTCATTTTGAGCTGCAACCTACAGTGATTGGTTTAGCAGCTGAGCGGTTTTGTTTTTTTTTTTTAATGTCCATTTAATAATGCTTGATTTGTCAGCTTCAGAGCATTTGGAAGACAATAAATGTTAGGAAGTGCTATACGCTCATGCATGTTCCAGACAAATACAAAATGTGAATATTCAAATTTGAACTGAGCTTTCAAAAGGTGTGTCATAATATAGCTTTGCTAGAAGCTCTTTCTCAGAAAGCATACCTTTGCATAAACCTATGGTAAAAATCAATAGTAGTATGCAAACATTCAGTGCTGGTATGACATGGCTGGTGTAGTTTTATTTTCATTTGTGAAGATAAATGATAGGAGTCAAAAAAGTTAGAAGATTTGCACAAGGCCAAAGGGGTTAATGTAAGAGAAGATATTGGAATTTAAGAGTCCCTTGAGTCTGTGCTGAATAGCCTATGCTTTCACCAGTCAAATGCTGTTATAGACAGATATAGAAGAGACGATGTGCATACAGATCTACTTAGCTCCTCCCTGAGGCACACTTTCAGTTGCTTTTGCAGCTCCTAATAGTTGAAATAGATACAGCCAGCTCTTTAGTGACCCTACTGAAGTCACCTGTAAAGTAAGAATAGTTCCGATGCGTTAGTTCATGTTTGTATATCTGAGACTATGGTGATATCTTTCTTGTAAGGTATGGGTGAGATTAATCTCTTGTTCCACATGTTTAGCTAAAGAGTCTTAAAGGCTACTCAGCTAGCTACAGAGGGCTGCAATGTAGGTGATTTTTTTGGTGCAACTATTCTAGGTGTCCCCATGACAATTCTCAGTTGCTGTCAGCAAAGTTGTTATGAGTAGGAGTACAAACTGTAACAGCTCTATTGTGCCACTAGTGACTGATAAGTTTCAGAAATCACTTTGGCTTGTGCCCAAGGGTTGGACTGACACAGGGCAATTCCCAAATCAAAAAGGCACAAAGACATTTTGAATGAGCCTGCTGTCTCCTCCAATTCTTTCCCAGACAATGATTAGTAGAAGAGCCCAAACTCTCCCAGCCTGTTCTTGTAGGGGAGGTGCTCAAGTCCTGTGATCATATTCAAGGCCTGCCTCTGGACTTGCTCCAACAGCTCCATGTCCTTCTTCTGTTGAGGGCCCCAGAACTCCAGGTAGTACTACTGTGTGAGTAGACACAATACTCCAGGTAGGGGTTTCGTGGTCCCATGTGAGACAGCGTCACTCGCTTTGCACAAGTCCACGTAGATGACATCAGTTGCTCTTCCTTTATCCACTAACGGTGTAACTACTATAAAAGGAATGATTTGCCCTTGATGAACCCATGTTGGTTGTCACCAATCACCTTGTCTTTATTTTCTATATGCTTTAGTATGGCCTTCAGGAGGATCTGCTCCGTGATCTTGCCAGGCACACAGATGACACCAACTGGTCTATGATTCCCTGGATCTTCTTTTTTTCCCTTCTAGAAAATGGGGATTATGTTTCCCCTTTTCAAATCAATGGGAACTTTACCAGACTGCCACAACCTTTCAAATGTCACTGACAGTGGCTTGGCAACTTCATCTGCCAGTTCCCTCAGATCTCAGGGATGGATCTCATTCAGGCTCTCTAGATGGTCTCAAACCCAATCTTCACTTAGAGCAGGCAGATTTTTCTTCTCCTAGTTTTTACCTTTGCTTTTTTCAGCTTGGGCAGTGTGTCTAGAGCCCTTGCTGGTGAAGGAGTAGGCTAAGAAATCATTGAGCACCCCACTTTTCTCTGTATCCCTTGTGACCAGGTCTCCATTTTCCTTCCAGAGAGGGCCCGCATCTTCCCTGGCCTTCCTTTTATCACTGATTTATCTGTAGAATTTCTTCTTGTTCCCCTTTATGTCCCTGGCTAGATTTAATTCCTTCTGTGTTTTAGCTTTCCTAACTTGATCCCTGGCTTATCAGACAACTTCTTTGTAGTCCTTCTAGGTAACCTGTTCCTGCTTCCACTTCCTATAGACTTTCTTTTTGCATTTAAGTAAGTCCAAGAGCTCTTTGTTGACCCACAGAGGCCTCCTGGCATTCTTGCCTGCCTTCCTTTTTCTTGGGATGCACTGCTTCTGAGCTTGGAGGAGATGGCTCTTGAATACTGATCAGTTTTCTTGGGCCCCTTTTCCCTTTGGGCTTCTTTGCCCTTTCCTCACTGCTGTCATTTTGGGCAAAGAAAATATGCTGTTGGTAAACACTGACCTACATGGGGTGAAGTTTGTAGACGTCTTGCCTCTGCCCTTCATGTGTGGATTTACATTCAAAAAGTTCCCTCCCCACTGGGCTGATGCTGGTTGAGTGGCCACTTTAGTAGAGCAAAACTGTGCATCCATCTCTATTAATGGCAGCAGCATGTAATTGGGATTTATTCCCTCTCAAAGTCAGTGGAAATCCCCATTATGGTCAATAGCTCAATATCAAAGCAGATTATCCCCTGAAAAAGAAGGAATAGTGATCAATCTGTCTTCCCAGTGCTGATGATTTCAGGACAAGATTAGAAGAGAACCTCTGTAATACTGTCCCCCATAAATGTTGTTTTTTATATGTTAATCTAATATCTGAATATGTAGCCTAATCCTAGTATTTATATCTAATCCTAGTATTCATATCTTTGCCCTCAATAATCATCAGCCCATCTTTAATGTTCCTTTTGTTCAGAAAAGGTAAACTCTTCTTACTTCTCAGAAGCAGATTACACAAAGGGAATTTTATGGTATATATTACACTCACAAAGCAGTTTTCTCCATCCTGCAATCACTTAAAAAAAGAAAAAAGAAAAAAAAAAAAAAGAAAAAACTTTCTTATCTCATCTTCCTTCCTGCATGAATGTCTGAGATAATCAATGAAGTTCCTGTGTAGAGAATAAATTGAGCTCGAATGGCTCCTCTTTAACTGTACAATCAAAGAAAGAGGAGTTTTTTTTGCTGCTGATTTTGATACTCAGTTTAACTTTCTTCACCAGACTGTCAGCTCAGTGAAAGTGAGGTCAATCTGACCACACTCTTCCTAAAGGATCCTCTTCTGAACCATCTACTTGAGTATACATCTCTTTACAAATCAATGGCAGAATTGAGAGATTTGTACTTTGCTCACGAACCTGGGGACTGATTGTCCTTTGCCTGCAGCTGTCGAGCCACGAGTGCAGAGTGGGCGGAGGATAGAGCCTGATAACGACAGCAACAGTAACGTTTTGCATCTGTGTCCCCATATTGTAAATGACCACCTGAAGATGCATGACAGCAGACATGTGTCTGTTCTACAGTGCAACAACAGACAACAGGGTGTCTGTTCTACAGTGCAAAGGAATAAAGATAATAGAAAGCATTGGGAGGATACAGACACCCATACACAAACAGAGGAGGAATTTTTCTGTGAAAGTGTGGAGAATGGCTGGCAGTTTTAAATGAGGATTCTGGAAGCATTGATTCAGAAATCTGATATGATTCAGAAATCTGATACAAATGTGAGGAGGTAAAGCATTAGAGGAAAAAAAAAAATAGGAGCTTAGAGAAATTAAAAAACACATTTTTCCCTCTTTTAGGGTAATTTGGCATTTCTTGGCTCAGTCCCCAGCTGCAAGGTCTGGGATAGAGGCTATCTCACTCCTGCAAACTTATATCATGTGAGGTTGATGCACAAGGGCAGTACAAGTGTAAGAAAAGTGACTGAACCACCCAACATTCTTTTGTTAAATTATCCAGATCCAGATGAATTTCTCAGGAGTGAATTGGTTATTTCAACCAATTTAGATTTGACAGATAAATAACCCCGAGGGTTATTTATTGCCCTCAGACATTTACCTGTATGACACTTTCCACACTGAGATGAGAAGGGAGCTTAGAGAGGAGCAACAAAACTCAAAGGCTGATCTGGAAAGGAGTGCTGGAAAATTCGTTAGCCGGAGAGAGTTCCTTAAAATTCATGCACACTTTCTCTGAATCTATGTCTTGCTCTTGGGCCTGAGAGGTTTCTCTAGTGAATCAAATGTATCTGTTCACAGACAAACTCCGATCCCTCATCCTCCCCCTCTCCTCCCACAAGTTCTCTTCTGAGCTTGTCTGCATTCTGATGTGAAATGAGGTGGTATGTATGAGAATAAGGGTATTACGTCCTGGGTAATATCCATTATGTTGCTCTCTATTAGCTCTCAATTCTTGGGAGTGCATTACTGCATTATTTCTTTTGTGCCAATGCTATTCCATCAAGACCAGTGCTGGTTTACTCAGTTTTATCAACGATTTCTTCTAAGACAGCCTAGACAATCTGTTGTAATATATATTATACTGTGTGATTTTTGAATTATCCTTGCAAGTACATTCTAAAAATTTTGCAGCTCTTCAGACAAATCTTATTGTCCGTCACTTATGATGATGTCTGATTAGCAAAGAACAAATAAAGGGATGATTTTTATGTACACAAAAAAATTGCCGGACTGAACACATTTACTTAGGAAGCTTAGGAATGAGAATTTTGTTATGACCCATAATGTAGAAAGCTTTTCAGTTGGCTTGTAAAAGAAGAAACAAAATACATTAAATAATTTTGGAATTGAACATGTTACAATACAAAAATGTCATAAAGTTAAATGTGAATTGAAACATATTTTCACTTACTCTGAATTACAATTGTATTCAGATAATTTTTTTCAGTTGAATACATGGATTAAAGTTTATTCCTTCCATTTTAAGATCATTAGAATAATGCTACATTTCTCTTTTGTGAACACATTTTTAGATAGCTAAGATCACATTTCTATTCTATGAATGTTGCAATGTTTTAAAATAATGTTGATATTTAGGATCATTTTAAAGCTTTTTAAATGCAGCATTTTACCATGCTTCTGTTCTTTCCAGGAAAAGTTGTGACTACTCTAGTGCTTTTTAAATTTCTATTGTGTCCTGCATGTTCAGTGCTAAAGTCCATCTGTTTTTCTTAGCAATGTATATGATAATATTCCTATATATAAATGTATACTTGCTATGAATGGTTTCTGAAACTCATTAGCCTGAAATACCTTAAGCCAAACAAGGGGAACAGGACAATTCAGATTGAGTGTAGCCAGGCTGTCACTAACAAGCAGAGGATAAGCCTGTTGTCTTACTCAGCACACAACCATCATAGCTCTGCTTGCACTGTTTGCAACTTCCCTGCCTGTAGGTTGCTCTGATATGTGCCACTCGTTCCCTGCACATTTCTGAAGAGAGGGTATGCAGGACTCAAGTCATCATTCCCCATTGCTGGTTATGCCCTCTCAACTCTGAGCAGGTGAAGTTTAGGATGTTCCTTGTAGTCAGAGCCCTGACCTCATCCGATCTAGTGTAACACTTTGATGGGGACACCATTCTACTCAAAGGCAGAGCTGTCCTGTCTCTCACAGTGATTTTTCCCAGTGTTTTTTCTGTACTAGCCAAAATCATTCTGCATGTTTCTTTCAGAGGTGAAAATTAAGAATAGGTGTGTACACAAGGCAAGGGATATAAGAGGGGCAGAAGGAGAGAGGACTGATGCTGGGAAGTATATGTGAAGAGCAAGAGGAATACAGGAGCATTTATCAAAAAGATGAAGCTGAAAGGCATGTAAATCCAGTTAGCAGCTCGAAAACAGGTAGCTACATTAAAGGAAGTGGAAATAAAGTCAATTAGTGGCAGGAAGCATTAGTTGGGGGTGTCAGCTGGTGAATGGTGACTAATTTGATATAGGCTAATCACATCGTTTGGCCATTTGATTACCAAATTGAGATCCAAATGCCAGTCCTTCTCAGGCAATCACTTCAGTTAAGAGGATAGCTGGACTAATCGTGAGATTTGAGCCATTCCTTAATTGAAATTAGATAAAAACACCTATAATGTGATCTAAAACATAAGATGTAAGTAGTTGCAAAAACGTGGTGTGAAATGTGGCTGTGCTGGGAAGTTGAGAATTCAGCGGGGAAGATCTGGGCTAACTAGGAACATGCATGGCAGTCACACGCAAGTGCACCAAGAGCCTGTGGAAACCCTTCCCTATCTGCAGTGCTCTAAGCTGAGAGATAGCCGCTGTCTAATTTTCTAGTGATAGTTGTTCCTGTTTGGATGAAATGGGACGAGAATGCTGGAGATCAGGTTGCTTTCCAGTAGCTAGCCAGTGAAGGTGAGCTGTTGCACATCTGAAGGTTGTGTATATCTTATACTGTTCATAAAAGTCTGGGAAGTGCCTTTAGCATTGTTTGCTGTCTGACATTAATAGGAATGAATAGTTAGAGGAAAAACAGATTAAACAGGAGACACATAGTGATTTTTTTTTTCTGACAATCAGTGAGATGAGAAGGGAGCTTAGAGAGGAGCAACAAAACTCATTTCCTGAATCAGAGGTTATATCCGGATTTAAGAAACTATCCTTCTCAAATTTGTCCAGTCTTTTTTATTTTTCTTAATTCTATAAGCATGTTTGGCCTTTTATAGCCATCTAACAGCAGAAAGTTGTACAATTATGTTCTCTGTGGAAAAATCTCTTCCTCTGCTGTAAATGTGGTTTTTACTTATTTGTTCCGGTGCCCCTTCCTTCTAATACTGTAGGAATGGGAAAAATCAATGTGTGCACTGTTTCTCTGGGCCATTTGTGATCTTATACCTCACTGTCAAGTTCTCCTCAATCATTCATCTTTCTCATTGAAAAATGTTAATTTTCACAGTCATCCTTTGTTCTTAGCCATGCTTCCCTTCTCTGTACCTTTTCTATCTCCTTTTTGACTTGATAATATACAAATATTTTTCAAAATATTTGAATAATATTTTTTTCAATATATAATATAATTTATAATAATAATATATATAACAATTTTTAAAATAATATTCAAAATATTTTAATAATATTTTTTTCGACCTCTGCTCCATTTTCTGACTGATCATTGTTGGTATATGTGATGCATAACAAGAAAGGACTACCTGCAGGTGAGGGTTTCTCCGGCTGTTTTATTATTGCTTTCCTGAAAGAGGTTTGTCAGTTTGGAGCTAACCTCAAGAGCTGGAGACAATGAGAGCTCTGTCCAATCCATGGACATAATTTCCAATGTCTGTGATCTACTAAGTAGAATAACAGTGTGCAGCATGTATCTTCTTTGAAGGATCTATTATCCGTTACAATGTCTGTAATTATACAAGTCATGCATTAGCAAGAATTTGTACACTGTTATGAAGATAAACAGACACATTGAAATACTCTGAGTTAAGCATGTGCTTAACTGTTCTGCTAAACTCTTTAAACCACTGACATGAAACGTGGACAAAGAAGCAGAGGGTGGGAGAGCTTTAATTCCTGCTTGCTAGTAAACATCATAAGAGCAGACAATGCCAAATAGAAAATCACCTCCAAAGCATCTCCATATGTAAGGTTGCTGTTCCTACTTATGCCAGAGCTGAAATATAATCTGATATCTTTCTCCTCTCACGTAGGAATGAATATCAGCTGGGAACAGAAGTACAAGTGGAAAAAGATAAAAAAGTGATCCTCAGCAATTTTTGTAAAGATTTTATATTTTTAAGTTGGTCTGAAGATCATCAGGATGGGACCTCAGCATCAGCAACCTCCAACAGACTGCAGTAGCTCAGCCTTTAATATACTTCCACCCCTGTGTGTTATACAGCCGTGATACTGAACACACAAGGCAGACAGCTGCCCTGAGGCATTCTCCGTAAAAACTTTCATATCACAACAGAACTGAACGTACCATTATAACACCATGTCTCCTCTTCTTCACGGTAAGAATTGTTCTGAGAACCAGGCAATGTCATGGAAATGTTATAATAGACACATCCAGAATATATGGGTGAGTTAGTTGTCCCCAGTGATATATTTGAGCTGTTCCTTCTGCTATACATGGAGCAGGTTAAATATAGTTAACATTGGTCAAAAGATCTTTTGCTTTACATACTTTATGAACATATTACCTCAATTATCAAGGAAGGAAAAGGGAAAGTTTATTTCTTAATATCTGCTGGTATAAGCAGCAGATAAGCTTCTCTAAGTAATTTCCATCACAACGTGAATTTTTTCTCTCCAAGAAGCATGAATGTTTTTTCTCTCCCTAAATCCCATAATTGTTTTATTGCTACATTAAAAAATGTAAATAATCATTCCCATACCCATAATAAATTAGACACAACCTGTCTAGCTCTGAAAATGAACATTTCAATATCTTCAGACACACAATGACATCATATCAATATTTAAAATCATTTTATGCATGTATTCCAGGTTGTCCAACTTCATTAAGGGCATTCATCAGCCCTCCGGCTACACTGTATTCCCACCGGAGTTGTAGGCCTCAGGCCCTACCAAACAGAAATTTAAACTAACTTGCCTTTTTAATTCACATTATTCTCAAATATTCTCTTTTTTAACCCCCTGCCATGACTAAGGCATTTAGACCTGGCTATGATTTTGTGCACATCGACATTTAACAGACAAAATCCCCATTTTTATGTCAGAACTTGAATACATGAAAATAATAGTCTTTCCCCTTTAATTTCCCTCCTTCTCTTTCCCCTTCCACTCCCGTTTCCTGGGTGCAGTAACAGCTGGGCTTTTTTAGATCTTTATGCTAAGTTAATAATTTGATTTACAGGTTGGTAGGATGTGGAATGCTGGGTTTTTATATTTAAAAATTTACAAGCATTTCAAAATATTAAGTTCCATTATTTTCCTCTCTATTTCCAAAATAATAATAGAAAAACCCTTCTTGATCTATTTTTTATACTGCTGAAGATCTGCAGCATGAATATATATCTTTGCTATTGGCATCAAATGCTGTTGTATTAGTACAAAACTATTTTTCCCCAAAAACAAAATAAATAATCTTTCCGTTGTTCTGCTCTGTATATGAGATGGCTGTATATCTGCTCTCCAGAGACTTTCAAAATTCTGGAGTAAAACTTTCACACATTACACTGGACAGGAAATATAAAATTGTGATATCGATTTATTTATTTATTTATTTATTTAGCCACTGTCCAGACAGTGTAGGTTTGGTTGCAGCCTTTGATTTATTCTCCTAGATTTGTGTGAAAAAGATTTAAGTATCCATCACTTGTTACAAAAGAAGATGGAAGCATATGAAATTGACCAAGCTAATATAATGTGCATCTGGGGATGAAGCATAGCTGGAAGAGATATTGGAGCTGGAAAAATTTAAAAACTGGCTTAATGTTGATTAGTGTTTCTTGGTCTCCATCAAAAATGTTCTGAGTATGTCATAATATTATATGTGGAAAAAACTGAAAGGTTTGGGCTGATAGGTTATGACCCATATTTTTTTTTTTTTTTCCAAAAACAAAAAGAGAAAGAAGAAGGAATTAAAAGAAAAGGAAGAAAAACAGTAACTGCAGACCAGATTATGTTTTTTTTTTTTTTTTTTTTTTTTTTTTCCATAGGTTACTTTTTGTGTTGTTTTTTTTTTTTTTAAACCACTTAGACCCTCAATTTCCATCTGATCTCTGCATCTCTCTTCCGTCTCATGTCCTCCCTCATTCCAGTGCTCCTGTAGCCACTTTTTCTTTATGTCACTTCAACCCTTTTTTTTTTTTTTTTTTTTTTTTTTTTTTTTTTCCATTTTCTTTCTTTGGCTTTTACAGTCTTCTTGATTGAAGACCTCTCTTAGTTGAAACACACAGTGCTGCATGTCAGAGTAAGGGAAGTTTTGCATGCCCCAGTTACTTGGGGTTCCTTTGGCACGGATACAACTAACAAAGAGTTTCATGTTGTCTTTCTAGAGGGAAGCAAATGCTATTTCTACTGTTGAGGTCCCACTCACTGAATCTAGGAGGATCAGATTTTCAAAGTCATAAATCCACAGTCAGATTCAGCTTCCTAAGTCCAAAGATGGCTGTCTGAATGCACAACTCAAGGCAAGTGGTAGCATATCAGGGGAGACAATAACGCCATACCTTCTTATAGCTAAGAAGCTGCCAGAAATCCTCCATCCTCCCACTGTAACCCAGAAAGCTCCACAGTGGTGGGGGTTTTTTGTTTATTTGTTTTTGTTTGTTTGTTTTTAATTTAACTATCATCAAACTTACTCCTTTAAAAATACTCAGGAAGATATTCAATTTTGTAGCCATGGGATGCTCTGAATCATTTTGTCTCCCATCTCTTTTTTTTTTTTTTTTTTTTTAATTTAAATAATGTTTATCCTCCTTGTGGTAGAGTCTGCTTTGCAAGGCACGTGCAGGCAGTTTCTCCTGTGGGGTTAATCTTGAGGACAGTCCTAGAGTAGAGCATTTCGGCTGGATGGCTGTCACCAGCAAGCAAAGGTATGCTGGAATCTTCTGGTTCCCTCTTAACAGAGCCAACCTGATTTTGTAAGAGTTAGAAATGTTAAAAGAGACTATGGGTATTCTTCCTGGAGATTATCTAGTGGTGTGGCCCCTTCTCCACAGCAAGGAGGTCCTTGCAGCCAGATCCTATTTTGCGAGGACAAGATAATCCTAACATTTCCATTGCCAACCAAACTCAATCTGAGGGCAGTGATGGAAAAGAGAAGGTGTTTGAGATAGAGAATGTCCCTATCTTTTCGTGTAGATCATTGGGAAGGGTCATGGGGGTGAAGAGATAGTCAAGATTAGATCTCTGGGCAATCTGCAGTGAGTTATATAAATAACAAAAATGGAAGAGGGGAAGGGATCATGGCAATATGAGATGTTTTTTCCCCACAGGATGTGGGGATAGGCCTTTGAAAACAGAACTCTGAAGTTAAAGAATAAACATCAGAGATAATGAAGAGAAAGCGAAAGATAGAAGAGATATAGGGAAAGGGCAAACAGGTAAATAGTAGAGAGGAGGAGACACAGCAATAAAAATAAGGAAAAGAATTAAAATACTAGGAAAAAAAACGGAAATTTAAAACCAAAAATAAGTGAGAATAAAGATGATAGAAAAGAAGACATAAAAAATAAAAAAGGACTCAATAAAGAAATAAATGTATAAAATATATATGCTAATTAAAAAGCAAAGAATAATTCTATGGAGATGGAGAGAGAATAAGAGTGAGAAACAAAGGGAAACTTTCAATTTTGTAAAGTACTAGAAATGTATGCATGAAAAGTGCTATATGAAACTTTTAGTACTGTTTATTATGTTTTTCTTGCCCATTCTTCTTATGTTGTAGTAAATAAACATATATATATGTTTTGTTACTGTATACATTAACTATAATGAAGGGAAAACCAAAAGACATCCATAGTTTACTAGTTATTTCCCCTTTTTCTTCAGTCCAATGATGATATAGGCCTTAGAAGAGGATGAAGCCATTTGTGATACTTTTTTATGTAATGTGGTTATGTTTTGTGTTTACAGACAGACTCCTATTTTTCCATATCTCTGTCACATCCTCGTAACTGAGATCTACATAGTACAAATTAAAGCAATTTGGATGATGAAGCAACCTTTTCCTGGCGGTCTTCGGCTCCATGTCCACTCTGTGTCAGGAAAGGTACATCCCACAATGGTAATATCCATATCAGTTGACAAGCTTCTCTCTCCATGTGATTGCATGCATCATGGAGAGTAGCATTTTGGGTCAGGCTTGAGATACAATGACAGAGGAACATATATGGGGGAAGCTGCAGTGCCAGACTACGCTGTGTCTGGCTAAGGCCAATGCTTTTTACTCTCTTATTTTCATGAACATATAATTCATTCATAAATTTTTAAAGGAGTAAGAATCATTGTTTAATGAACTTCTGTGAAGAAAACAGAGAAGGGATGAAAGAAAAGAAAGTCTGTGAGCTACTTACTCCCTAGACTTATGACCTGTGTAACTCCAATCATTGTGTTGTTTAGATGCCTTCGTATTTAAACAGCATTAAATTTGTATGCTCCCACACGGTTGAGTTGCTACTTTTATATTTTTATCCACACTACTGGGATTCTCTGAGGGGTCATGATAGGTCAGGAGAAGGAAGGAGGGTGAGGACAGCCATCTCCAAAATGATGTGCCTTTCCGGCTCTATGCTGTTTGCACTCAAGCAGGTACAAGATGACAGGAATCAGTGGTGGCAGATATGCGAACGAGGTCAGAGTTGGCTCCTTTATGGATTTTTTTTGTGTGCTTTTTTTTTTTTTTTTCATTTCTCCCTGGGCTCTCTGAAATTGTGGGTGTGCATGTTAAAACTGCCCTATGAGGCAGCTCTGACATGTGGGGCTGCCTGGCACCAACACAGCACATAATAACACGAAGCATTTGGCAGCGATACAGGGCTAATCTTTACGTAACTGTTCCTGAACAACTTCTCTAGTGCACTGAGCACAAACAAGCTTTCCATCAGCCTTGCAGATTGTCTTGTGTCACCTGCTCTTCCACTGAGTAAACACTGACTCTGGTCTCGGCAAGGAAAATTTTGTTTTGCATTTGTATTTGTCTCTCCCTAAATTATATCTCTGTTGTCCAAGAGTATTCATGAGCCAGAGGTGTGTTTGACAAGAACATCCCTTTTTATAGAATTTTTCCTCTTAAGCACAGATATATTTAGGAAATTTTGTTGTGGATTGTTTTCAGAGGAGCGATGGGAGAACAAGGTCTCAGTTTTCAACAATTGTTCCCCTGCTGACTTGCATCTTTGGAGGAAGGACATCTTCTACAGTGGTAGAAGTGGCTTACATCTAAGACAGTGGTGAGAGTCTTGGGGGAATTTAATAACGTTTCAATTTTTCTGTCCTTTGTCCCTTTTGTCAGATTTCACTGTAAGCTTTTTATGGTTATCCCATAGAATTTCATTGTCCGCTTCAGTGGGGCTTGGTGTCTGGTAAGGAAATGGAGCACCTCTCCTATAAGGACAGGCTGAAAGAGCTGGAGCTGTTCAGCCTAGAGAAGAAAAGGCTCCAAAGTGATCTGAGAGTTGTCTTTCAGTACCTAACGGAGAGCTACAGGAAAGAAGTGGCCAGACTCTTTAGCAAGGTGTGTGGTGACAGGACAAAGGGAAATGGTTTCAAACTTAAAGAGGGTAGATTTACATATAGGGTATAAGGTATAAGGAAAAGGTCTTTTAAAGTGAGAGTGGTGAGGCACTGAAAGAGTTTGCCCAGAAATGTGGTAGACGCTCTGTCCTTGGAGACTTTCAGGGCCAGGCTAGCCCAGTCTGTGAGGCAACCTGATCAAGCTGTGAATGTACCTGTTCATCACAGGGGAGTTGGACTAGATGGCCTGCAAGGGCCCCTTCCAACTCTAAGAATTCTATGATTTTGTGCTGCGGGCAGCAACACTGGGCAGCAGATTGATGACGACATCACTGTGAGTCTGGGCTCCTCTGCCCCTTCTCTGCCAGCAGCACTCCTCCAACTGAGTGCTCTTCTCTCTCCATGCCACGCAGCTGCAAAACATGTGCTGCTGCACAGCGGGGCCATGTGGCAAATGCATAAAAGCATGTATGTTTCTTAGTATTGGAAGACAACCCCAATTTTTCTGACAGTGAAGCTGACTGTCCTCCTTTCCTCGGAGTGAGACCTGAAGTGCTCCTCAGTCCCACATCCATGAACCCCTGCCTGGATTCTTATCAGAATGCTGGCCTCGGTATGTGAGGGTATTGAATTCCAGCTCATCTCCTTGCCAGGTTCTCTGTTACATTTTATTGCAAAGAAGTTTTGCACACTGGGAGAGAGGTAAAGCAAAAGGAGACCACCAAGCCAAGATATTGTAAAGTTGTGAAATTGGTTTTTGATACTGAGCTTCAAAATAGTTTGGGTTGCATGGAGAGGGTGAAAAAGGGGAGATCTATTTGCCTGCTGGGATTTTGAGTCTGTATCTTCCCAGGGATGCCTTTCCAAATTTTTTCTGATGGACTGGAGGGAATGAAAATTCACTCTCATGTTAAGTGAAAGCTGAAATCTCCCCAGATCTTACACACTGAAGATCTGGAGCTTTAACCCTGCCAAAGTCACAACAAAATCTTTAGAATTGGTCTGTGCAAGATATCTTGGACAGAATGAAGAAAAAATTCTTACAAAAAAGTTGTTAAGCAGCTGTGGGCAAGTACATCTGTTAAGGGAGCAGACGCTCCGATACAACCAGGAAGGAGGAGAGGCATTTTCTGTGATGTGGAGGAAGCTCTTGTAGCCAAAGGTGAGGAGATAGGGTCACCATGGACTGTTCCCAAGACCATTCTATCTCTCCAGTGGTGTATTGATTTGTGGATGTCTGCAAAGCATACAGACCAGGTCAGAGATGTCCCTATAATTCCTTTTAATCCCTTAAACTATGGATTTTTTTTTTTCTTTTGTCAGATTTCCCCTCCATCTCTCTATCTCTATCAGTGGCTTTCAGGGCAGAAGTGCATTAATGTTGTTATTTTAATTATCCTCCCCCTTTTGTTTTATGTAGGGTTCAATTTTTAAATCATTCCTGAGTTTGCCTACAATGACAGAATGCTTTTTGATTCCCTTCTAAAAAGAAGTGCATGTTTAAATAAAATAAAATAGAATATATTAAAAAAAAAAAAAAATAAAAAAAAAAAAGAAGCTGAAGTGTGTCAGTAATTTTAAATTGCTCTGCATAGGGCATGCCCAGAGCTCTGATACTTTCCAAATGCAATGCTTCACTATTTATTTATTTTTATTTTTTTTTTTTGAGAGCACTTCATTTTGGAAGTGAATAGGGTGCTCTGGGCACAGGCACTGTAGACCAATTTAGATTTCCTAGATTGCTTCAATAATCTGAAGTGTACTCCAGTCATTTTTAACTATTCTCTACCACATGCCTGCAAACCCATTCATTTTTGAACTGAAGTGACTATTCTAAGGACAAACTCTGCTGCTCATTTGAAATTGTTCCATTCTGTGTATCTATAGACCTCAAATGCCTATACAGTAACTTAATACAGTATTTTGCTTCAAGAATACACTATCACTTTGTGGCATAACATAACCGATCAATCTTTTTAATGTATTGCTCCATGTTGTCTGAGGCAATGCTGTATCACCACTGCCAGATCACTGGAGGAGGCATTCCCATAATCAGTCAAGCCAATTTTTACATTTTATTTTATTTTTTTCCCAGTGTTTCTCCTGTATTCAGTCCTGAGATTCAGTTTATTTTATGGCTTTTTAATCCACAGATCAAAATGTCTTTCTGGCACATACATTTTGTTTCCAGTTTGGTGAGAAGCAAAATGCATTGCCAAAGATCTTACTGAGCATCAGCTGTACAGCCAGGAAATAATAAAACACAGGCAATGGTAGTCCTTCTCCTCCTTCCTGTTGCGCTCATTACACTCCTGTCAAATAGGGTATGTCACTTCCCAGTACTTATATCATTGCATCTACACTGTTACTTTTTGCTTTTCTTCTGGGAGCACTTCTATTTCAGCTACCCTAAAGTCTCATGAGCTTCTTGTGCAGGTTTTATGCCCTAATTCCCTCCCCTACCTTTACCTTGCATTTAAAAACCCTTATTCTTAATTCATATTTCTATAAAAGATTGCCTGCATTTCTAAGAAATATGAGCATCTTGTTCCAGGGAAGATCTCTACTGCCTTAACTAATTAAAGCTTAACAGTAGGGCAGTGTTACGCAGTCCACCTTAATGTCTTACTCAATCATGATCCAGCATTAAAATTATTGGAAGGCAGCACAATGCATTGATCTGCAGCTGGCATAACTTTTGGATAAACGAGTGTCCATCCTTCACAAGAAGCATTAAAAGGGCATGGAGGACACACAGAAACACCCTGGACACAACCTCGGTTACAATAGTCCTGTGCTACTCCTGGGAAAGCAGCTACCCTAGGGCTGGTTTTTCAGTTTCTCTCACCAAAGCCTCTCTGGGATGCTTTAGCAGCTCCATTTATGAGACAGTAAATCCAGAAGAATGGCTTATTTTATTTTATTTTATTTTATTTTATATTTTTCTATGTTTTTTCCCTGGAGACCAAAGACTTGGCATGTGAATGAAAGTTTTTGGGATTGCTATGGCATACCCCAAGAACAAATCTAGAAACTGCTCAAAGTCAGTTGTAGTCTGTTTTGCTATTTACGTCAGCTGAATATTGCAGTTCTCAATTGCTACAGAGAATTTTAATGAGGAAAAATCGTTTATTAGAATGTGAGTAATTGATGGACAGAGAAAAATATTGTAATCATAACAATGCTGTTATCACTTGATAATTACTCATGCAGCCTGCATAGAAAACTCATGCTCCTTTCAGCATAACATCAGTTCTTCCATACCAAATGCTCTCTTTTCTTTCCTTACAGGATATCTTTCTAAATTCAGTGTTTGAAAGAAGGAAGTTGCTTTAGGGTCAAAAAAGATGGAGTATCCTGGGTTTCAACTTGCGCTGTATTAAAATTTCAGTTAACTGTACTGTTTCCTCTGCATGGATTCCCTGCTTTGTTGGGGAGACTGTGTTGTTTGCAAGGTGCCACCTTTTGAAAAAAATGCTAGCTTGGTTCTAGCTAATTACAGACATTACAAATATCAATGCTGAAAGAGTGGTAATTTCTGACCAGGTGATTACATTCTCCCCTCCCTGCTTATGTCTCTTGAGATTTCAATTGGTAAGGTCTTTTTCTTCACTTGCAGCTGTTTTTTTTTGTTTGTTTTTGTATTTTTTTTGAGTGCTTTTTTTTAAAAAAAGTTTTTAAGTGAAGTGCTTGTACTGTTTCATCTCTGATGGAGCTGATTTTTAAAAGTAGCTAAAGAACCTTCGTTTTCTACACAGAACATGGGAATGAAGTCTCTAATGCATACGTATATGAAACATGTTATTACTACATTGGTACAGCATTGTAGCATGACTAAGAAGAGCAGAAAGCAAAGAATTATTTTGTTCAATTTATTTTGAAGGAAAATCAATTTTTTCCTTTCTCAAATAATGTTTACAAAATTCTAAAAATAATGGGTAGTATTCTCTTAGTCAATTCCTGATATAAGTATTATAATACTGTTTTGGTTAAGATTTATTCACTTTTAAGATCAAAAACATGATTCCAGAAAGCAGAAGACAATGTTACTCCCCTATGCTTAGCTCTGTAAAACTTATTTAAATCTGCCTTTTCCAAAAAAAATCGTGTGCCTCCATAGGTGTCAGTAGAGTGACTCTAATGCAAACAAAGCATTATCATAGACCAGTTTCCTTCAGAAATCTGAATATGAAGGCAACATTTGCTAATATAGTGATATATTATCATTCATACTTGCACCTGTCCAGTTATCCATAGATCCATCCAAGCGTAAGATATAGTGTAGGAGGATTCAATTCTGCAAGATTAAATCTGCAGTTAAATGAACCTAAAGTGGCTTAGGGTGGATCTGGCAAGCTATCCTGTTGAAAATAAGTTAAAGAAAAAAAGGGGGAGGAAGGTATAAGGTTGTCTTCATAAGCTTATGCCTACAATATAGAGAGAACTCTGTGTATTCAGTGCTGATTTACTTGTACTTGTAAGCAAATGGTAGATTTTTGTTAGAATTTATATGTATTTTGTTAGAATTTATATATAAAAAGTGAATAAACTCAGTCTACTCAGTAGAAGCATGTGACTGTGAATTTCAAATGATAATAGGAATGAGTTCTCGATAGACCTATTAGCATCCTCAAAAGTATCAGTAAGATTCAAACCTGTTAGGGGTCAAGTAGCAACCTCAGTACAAGCAAAGAGAGCACAGCCTTCTGATTACTTGGAAGTATGCAGAAAGATTGAAGAAGAGCTGCAGAAAACTAGTAAGCATTAGCCCCGACCAAAATTCCTGCTTTTTAAATATCTCTCCTCCTATCAGACAGCCCCTCCAGTACAGTTTGGGGTGTTTTTTTTTCCTCATTCATGTTTTCTAATAATTTCTAATTCTCTCTCTGCAAGTTATTAGGTAGTAGAACCAAATGAGAAAAAAACAAAAAACACACTTAAGTTTGCAGACTTTAAGATGTTTTTCATGGGGAATGATTTAAATGATACTGTGTCACTACTGCTCCAATATGGACTTCTGTGGTGTCTATCCTTGTAGGTATTCCAAACCTGAACAAAGTTCTGTGTAACTGGGACTTGATGACTGCCAGTGATAACAGTAAGAAATCCAACTGGTCGCACAAAGCCTCTCCTTGCTTTCATTTTGACGGGTTGTCTAAGTTTGGATGGAGATTTTTCAGCCAGTGAATTTGGCTATGACCAGCATGCTGAGCTGTAAGATAAATGTATATGAAACAGATATAGATACATGTAAAGGATATCTGAGTGTCTCTAGACAGAAATGTCTCCATGAACAATAGGGGACTAAGAAGGCTGTAGGGGGACAGGGCAGACACTGAAGCAAAAAAGGAGACAATGGGGAGCTAAAAGCCCATTTTGAGAGGCTTGGATGCAAGGAAAAGATAGACATTGCCAATTTTCCGGAGCAAAACTCCACTGCAGAAAAACTGGGAATCATTTGTCCATGATGCACAGGCTTTGTTGGCTGAGCTGTGCCAAAGGAAAAACTTATATTGGCAAAAGGAATCTTTTTTCTCATACTACCTTTTTGATTGACATAAGCCATACAAGCAAAGGGATTCTTGCATCTATACAGAGGGTGTTGCTGGCGTATATATATCAATTAAGGGTGTGATTTTTTTCATGCTTGTGACTGAAACAGCTTTGTCAACAACACTTTATAATTTAGACCTGGCTTGAGAGCTGTCCTGGCTCTCAAGCAATTGCAGAGTGTCGGGGATTTTAGAGAGAACTCTTCTATTGCTGGCAAAAAAAAAAAAAAAAAAAAAAAAAAAAAAAAAAAAA
>NW_024884586.1:40160885-40242840 GCF_019232065.1 Centrocercus urophasianus
TTTTTTTTTTTTTTTTTTTTTTTTTTTTTTGGAAAGGTGGTGACTGAAAAAGCAAAAATAGCACCCTCATAGCAGCTACACAGCTTCATTGCAGGGCATCCATTGAAATGTATGCTTTCTTCATAATCAAAAGACCAAAGATTCCTTGTATGACCATATCCTAGCATCCTAGCTAGAAGAGGCTTGTGATACAGCTAGTCTGTCAGACACTTCCACTGGAAGCTAAGTTTACACTGGCACAAAAAGCTGATAAACTGATACAACTTTGTAAACAAAATAAGTATAGGGCAAAAGTACTCTTTTGTAGATAAAATTGCATATACATCAGGGGAGTTGCTGCCATAGCAGTGCTAGTTAGGAGAGGAAAGTGTTGTTTGCTGACTTTTTGCCTTTTTTTTAATTCCTTCCTCACTATCTTAACCAACATATCAATGCCAGCAACATGACCACCAGGTTTCTGTATTTCTCTACTTTATTTCCACCTTGAAAAAAATATTTGTTGTTTTTGAGAAAGTCTTGTCTTTTCTCCTTACCAGATGTTCCTGTACTCAGACAAAACATTAGCTCTGATAGAGCCAAAATGGTAACTCCAAGTGCTGTGACATAGCACCATTTAAGTGGGATGGTGTCCCCCATGGACCAAGACATTTTAAAATCCTGCTGATTCTGTAAGGAAATAAGCTGCCTTTTTCCCTCCTTCTCATGCTAGTTCTGGAACTTCTCTAATACCCCAGTACGATACTTCAGCTCACAACAGAGGCAGAAGACAAATGCAGCAAAAGCAATGCTTCATTTTCTACTTTTTTGGTGGTCTAAATCAATTAGCATAGAGCTCTAAAGAGTACCTGTGTCTATGCATAGCAGGCATAGATGTGCAGGCATAGGAGCTTAAGATAGATTAGAACGTCTTGCAAAACTACCTAACACTGCCTTAAATGCGTGTCACAAAGTTACCAACTGGTGCCAGAATGTCCATCCACACTGCAATGCGCATTTGTTTAGATGAATGAATATCAGTGTTCTCAGGCTTGTCTGCACCTGAAACCTTTTGATGTGGCTTGACTGGAATGCTCCCATCCCTCTGAAAAGAGGCAGTTCATGAGTCACTTGTTGAGGCAGCTCAAACTTAGTTCCAGGAAAAGGACTTCCTTTTGCTATCAGGGTGACCAACTTCTGCCTTAGGCTCCTTCTTGTCAAAGCCATTTCGGTCAGAAAAGATCAATTTTTTTTTTTTTTTTTTAGAATTGTAATAAACAGAAATGATTATCATACTAGTAAAAGATGGAAATGGAGACCAAGTTAAAAAGCAACGTACTTACAGTTCTTCTGTCAGACAAGAAAATAGCAGTGGACCATGCAACAGTTTCTCTTAGAGCTACAGTTACAGAAAGTGACACTGCTTTTCTGCACACAAAGATACTAGCCTCGTTTTTTGTTTGTTAAACTGGCAGACTGTTGACCTTCAGATCAGTGAATACTTAAGGATTTTTTTAATTGCATGCACTGCTTTGTTGTTACTTTGTGTGTTACATATGCAGAATTAGCCCTCTTTAAATTTTAAATGGAGAAAGAAAAGCGTTTGACTAGAAGATCAAACGGTAGGGCAGTGTTGGAAGCCTGAAGATAAAACTGTTTGGAGACTGAATGGTGGAAGGTTGCTTTCCTGAGAGGCAAGGAAGGCTCTTTAGTTGGAAATATTCAGACAACTGCCCCCATGACAGGGTAATATTTGTGGATGCTGAAAGTTGCACAGATATTAATACGAATCACTGCACTTCTGCCAATTTCTCTCTAAAAATACTCAATCCGTTGCTTATTATTAGTTGCTATGTAATATTCATGTGTCTAATATCATCTAGCACAGGAGGAGAAATAATTCCCTGAGTTTGATCCATTTCTCTGTAAAAGCTATGACTAAATTTAGTGGATAGTGAGCCTGCCACAGAGTAGAGGTTGAGTATTTCTTACCCTTACCTGAGGGGCACTTTTAACAGTAGTTTGTGTGTCATAAATACTGAGTGCTTAGCACCAAGATTGGAGTGACTAACAAAATGCTGAAGCAAACAACCCACAAGCTGAAATGATTGGGTGAACTATTCAACAAATACCTCTGACAAACAGAAGCAAAAATCCATTTGCAAATGATTTCCTAATCAAAATGAGCTGAATCCTTAACTGGTATTATTTGTAGCTAAGAGTTTGGGAAGCTCTAACGGGCAAACAAACACTTGAAAGAAATGAAATACCATGGCTGATTTTAATTAGATTTTTTTTTACCATTAATGCATCCAGAGATATTAATTTGCTTCTCATTATGAGTGAATTGACTGAAAAAATATCAGGCCGTGAAACAATATATATATATTTCAAATTACAGACATTGGAACAGCCACAGTGAACAGGAACTTCAATCTTTTGTAGTCTAATGTCTTCAAAACATAACAGCCACCTTAGAAATTGCAGCAGACATGATTCATTCGTGGGCACTCACTGCACCTCCCCAAGGTATTTGGGACCACACTTACCAAAGCCCTTTTTCCTTATCAGAGCTGGCAGATTGTCACTGAGACGAAGAGTGTGGCAAAGGCCACCTACTATCTGTTCTTTTGGGCTACCTACTGCCTAAATCAGCAGCTCCCAGCCTGTAGCCATCACCCTGTGGTTCCGCACAAAGGTGTAAATCTGTAGATGATTGCTGAAAGTTATCAACTCCTTACATCTGTATGGTTACTCAGATGGCAGTAAGTTGGCTTCACAGGTTTGGAAACCAGTAGACACAGACTTACATCTTACTCTTCCTGGAATTTTAAGAGTGCTGTTGCAGCTACTTAGTGTGTGTATGTGCTTAAATGCTTAGAGGAATGCTGAAAGTGACAAGAATACTCTTAGTAATATTGAGTTTAAGTGTCATTTAAGCAAATATTTGCATGGTTACCTGACATGTGAGGTTTTGAGGTATAATTACTGCTTGTCTGTAAAAGCAGAACTTTGGGTTGGAATGTTTGGATCAGAACATGCTCTTACAAATTTTATTGATTATTATAGGGATCACTATGTCTTTAAAGTTTGCCCTGAACTATTTTTGAAGGAGAAACCAAATTGGAATTTCTCATGGCAACTTATAATCATTTTACTTTTCACAGTCTCTTCAGTTTCATTTTTTCATGTGTTGCCTACTAGATGTATATGTCCAGCATCTTTCTCAGATGTGGATGCAAATTACAGATATGAGTTTATGTGTTTTATTTTTTTTTTTTTTTTCCTTTTTTTTTTTTTTTTTTTTTTTTCTTTCTTTCTTTTTCTTCTGGCTTCTGTGAAGTTACAGTCACAATACTTAGATGACAAGAATTTCAAGACAAGATAAAGGACCTTGGTGTGATTGGACACTGAGAGGTGCACCAGACTTCCTCCTTTTACTTGGCAATTCTCTTTTTATTCTTTGATTAAAGTCTTTTTCCTTTACTTACATCCTCCATTAAGATGTCTCAGTGTCATTTAGGGTGTTAATTGAGAGGAGGTTTAAGCTCATCAAGGCGATTATAAGTGATAGTTAAAAATTTCTATATATGGCCTATGCTGGAATCAGCACAGTAGGATGCCATTTTTCTTTTATCTAACTGACATTGGTAATAATAGATGAAATTATTACTAAATCGCAGCTGCAGAGATGATATCATGATTTTTTTGTGTAATCTTTGATGAAAAATTAATTTTTGAGAGGGATAATTTAAAATGATTTAAATAGTATTATACTGAAGTCCTTACTGGTAATTAACACCAATCTTGTCAGAAGTGAATCCACTTTTGCAGCTGTTTCTAAAGATACCTACAGTATTTGTAACTTTTCTGGGAGTGAAATTATAGTGTTTGGACTTTATTTTTACTGCATAAGGACCATTAAGAGAAAAGGATGCTAATAGAGAAGGCTTTGTTCTCTACTGAGGCCAAATTCTATTTTACATTTACAGTGTTTCTCTATGTATGCCTTTAATTAACTATGCTCAGCATGTAAGAAGTGTTTAAGCAGAGTTTAGTATATGCAAAGCAGACTTTACATGGTATTTATATGTATGTCTTTGCATGCCAGTGTACACATAGATATGTATATCTTTATGGGTTAGCTATGTAAGTATACACGACTTTATTTGCGAGGGGTTTAATTGGTTGAACAGATGGCTGATCAGAAATGCTTCTTCATCTTCATCAGTGACTCGTCTTTCTTTCTTTGCATCGACTTTTATCACAGTGGCAAAAAAGTGCTCTAACGAGAAACAGCTGAAAATAGATCTTTCTTCGGTACTTTCATCATGCTTTAAATGACAGAAGTGGATTTTTTTTTGTCCTATATATAAAGACCTGCAGGAGAAGGTTAAAAAAGGAAATATAGTGAAATCTAAATAGAAAAATTTGAATGAGAATATGGGAGAGCCTCAGATTATTCCTCTTATCTTCATATTTTACTTTCTTCTTTTTTAAAGTACATGCTGATTTTTGACAAGATATATAGTCGTGGTTATTCACACCAGTTACAGTACCTGCCAATCAGTTTTTCTTTTCCTCGAGTTTGGTGCAGAAAGGGGGAGGGAGGGACAGGAGTTGAAAGATGACACAATGGCTTAGAGGACTGTTACTTTAGGTATTCATTAAAAAAGGAGTTACATGGCCAGCTTCTGCTGTTTCTGCAATTTTATTATATTCAAATCAAAGTCTGGTTTCTGTAGGCTTTATAAAGGAAACAATGTGCCTTATAAACAGAGTGCAATGTTCATGTAGGAGTGGTTAACTTTCAAGCAGATTCATGGTTTCAGTTGATGCTAAGATATGCAAATAAACTTCCACATTTTGAATTTTTAATTTGAAAGAATAAGTTTTCCAATATTTTCTTTTGCCAGTTCTGGAGTCTTTTTGCAAACATTTTATTTTAGTCTTCGTATTCCTGTGAATACGTCACTGCTATTGTAGTAACTTGGCAAATTGGTAAACTGAGGGACATTTTGACAAAGGGAGTGAAGAAAATCATACTGCTGGCTGAGAGTTAAAAGTGAAAGTAGAACTTAAGGATTCTGATCTATCTTTTTTCTTCCAGCAGCAGACCAAAAACAGTGGAGAAGTACAATTTACAAAAGAAAAAAAATTTTCTTTGCATACTTAGGAATCAGAAATAGAAGACCATATGGTTTCGTGATTGTGTAGTAGCCTTACCCTTTTTTTTCCATTTAGAGCCTAGATTTCCTAGGCTTTCTCCTCAAACTGAGTTAATAAACTGTCCTCATACTTAGTGCAGCTGAGGACCTTGGTCGTTGACAAGAGTTGAACGGGCCCAGAGAAACCTTTTTACTGCAACAAGGGGTAAAACTTGGAAGCTGAAAGTGGAGATTTTTCTCAGCAAAGAGGGAAGCATCAGAGTACCTAACAGATTAGAGGAAAATTAAAGCTCTTCAGAACCACTGCAGTATTCAATGCAGATGCTTTAGAGATGAAAGAGAGAAATACGTAAACATTCACATTCCTGTATGTTAAGGATGTGTATAGACCAGCCAGTAGCTCACAAGCACGAAATATGGGACTAGGCAATGTGGTCAAGCAAATAAAATAATCCCTTAAATTGAATTACTAAAAGACTTTACTGCAGAGAGACATAGACTTGGGTATAAATACAGATATCTGCCACTTTTGTCCTTAGTTTCAGTTCTTTGACTGGGACAGTCTGAAGATAGAGAAGATATAATTAAGACTATCACCTCACAGCTTTTCTGGGGCTGGTGTATGCCTAAAACAGCACTTGAAAGCTGTAACAGGAATTTTGTCTTTTTTACCAGAACAATTACTGCAAGATGGGAAGGATATTTATGTGTTGGAAGGAGAAAGAAAAGATGCTGGGAATAAGAACAGCAGCTTCAGACTTTTTAAGCTTTTCTTTTCAAATTGTGACCCCTAGTTTACAGCCTTTGAAACCCAGATAGAAAGGGTGTGGGCTTAGGAGGAGGTAATCTTGGCTCAGAAGGTCCAGCAGATGGTGTTGGCAAATGGCACTGTGGGCTCCTGCAGGGTGGTGCAACACTCTGGAGTTGGGTAGGGGAGAAACGAGGTTGTGGGAAGCAGCTGGTGGCAAATACAATCAAGATGGCTCCAGAGACCAACCCCAAACAGATTAACTGGGTGGAAAAGAAGCAGAGGGATAGCTCAGAGTAAATGAGCTAGTGCTGCATCTACATCCTACTTCAGGAAGGTACACGAGAGATGAAGGAGAAAGCTGACAGAAGGGAGGGAAAAGCATTGCTATCCTTTTGACTATTAAAGTCTACAGAGTAAACCTTTCATAATGTAAACCTAAGAGCTGAGATCTTGGAAAAGTTGTCATTAAATACATATTTCATGATTGGAAGCACTCAGTTCCTATCCATAATGAAGCAAATTCATATCTCCCAGTGTTAAATATAATGAGAATAATTAAGGAAATACATATCAAGTACTTATTTCTTCAAAGAGATCAGTAGCTTGGAATAAGTAGTGGGCAGTACTTCCTAAAGTATTGCTACTAGTATGGCTTCAGTTAAAGAAGTGTTCAGGTGATTGGGTACTTAAGAATAACATTAAACTAATGCAAAAAAAAGCATAGAATTCTATCCTGATTTATTCAAAGTACTTAGACAAGTAAGAAGAAGGGATCTGTCAGCATTTACCCAGCCGGTAGCACCGGAATATTTGAGTATGAGTTTACACAAAACAGCTTCATACATCTTTGCCAGTGCATTTCCGTCCAGAACTTCAGTACTACTCTCTGATGAAGAGCCTTAGGAAACTGAAGATCTTAACAGTTTTATATATCTTGCAACGAAGTTTTCCTGTGACAGTGAAGACAAGCAACACTAGTGTCACTGGTCCTTCATTGGAGCTAAGCTATCTTCCACATTTCTCAAATCGTCAGGATCCCTCTGGATATTTGTATTACCTCACTTGTTAAAAACCAATCTTGTCATAATTGCCTTTCGCTTCACAGGAACATCACCCTAAGTGTGGACTACATATTTAGGACAGAAGGTCTCAAGCTCCCAACCGTAGAAATGAGAAGGGCAAACACAGTTCACTCTTGGTTGGTTAAATAGGACCTCCTTGTTATAGTCTTCGAGCTAGGGTCCGTACCAAATATGCTATGCTGTTGCATAAGATGAACAAATGAGGACCTTATAAATTATGACAGGATGCTCCTTCCTTGCCAATATCCAAGTGTGTTACCTCCATACCTATTCCAGCTGTTGATGGAAAAGAGGTAGGTGATTCCTTAATACATCATTCATGACATGCTTAGTTAAACAGAACTGAATATGAACTTTCACATCTTTTACAATTGCAAGTCAGAGCCCTAAATCTACAATCCATTACTAAGTAGAAAGAAGGACTGTTTACTAAAATATTCCTTAAATCTGAACAACTTGAGATGTTCCGATCTATATTTGTTAGTTAGTAGGATTGTGTTTTTTAATGTAAGTTAAAGATAAGAAAAAAGTGAACATGAGATTGAGTTAAATTTAACACATTATTTAATGCTCAAAGGCTTGATTGTTGTATTCCTTCCCGTCTTAGCCTGCATTCCTTTTTTTCCTGTTATATATCCAAGTCCATTTACTATGACCTATGCCTGAATAGGCAGTGAACTGATGACATCATACGAGTCAAAAAGATGGAGGGAGGAATGAAGCAAGAAAAGAAAGGAATTTTAAGTGGTAGTTCCTATTACCTTTTGTATTTTTCTTTTGTTAGCACCATTGTAGGTGTATTGCAGTACAACCTTTTGGAAAGAGTAAGTGTAAAATATTTCTTATTTCCACATCCTCCCAAACCACGGTGATATGGATTTTTAAAAATCACTAATCAGTTCAGTGATAAAAATGCAAGAAAATGAAAACTGACATTTAAAAATATCCTATGGAGAAAAAAAAAAAAAAAAAAGAAAAAGGAGAAAAGCAACAAACACATCATGCAGGTAACAAAAATAAAACAAACCTTTTGCCACTCTGCATTCTTTCATTATAAAGTATGAGCAATATAAAGCTAATTCCTGATAAATTATTTTTAAGTCACCTTTCAACAAGCTCCTGAGATAGTAATGCATCCCCTGAAATAAAAAGACAAATAGTTTTTGTGTTCTTTATAGGAGACATGTTTATACTTTAAAAACATTTTATATTGGGTTTAAAGAATGATAAAGATGTTTCGGTTGTACACGATGTTTGCAGTTATTCACAGCATTTCCTAATGATCTTAAATACACACACAAGAGTGCACAAACAATCTTGAATGCTTTGGCAGACCTGTTCACATGTTAATCACTTCAAAATAGTTTGAAATTAATTAAAACTGTACAGTTGTTTCTATATAAATGACACATTCTAGGGTGGAAGTGAAATTTAATATAGTAGCTCAGAAGACAATGATTAATATTTGTATTTTCTGCCTGAAATAGCCCCAGAACATTACAAGTAAAGGTAACTTTACAAAGCACAGTACTTGTTTCCTTGCTAATAAGCAGCACTGAGGCATCTGAAGTCAGTCTCTCTCTTCCTCTCCCCTTCTCTTGCCAGAACAATTGCAATACTGACTGCAATGCCAAATTCATGTATGTTTTTTCTTTCTTATGCCATTAAGATGACTCATTTGCAGTTAGACCACATTAGATTCCTTCTTTTAAAATTTATTTTATTTCACAGTTGTACTTCACTTTTTAACATACTTTTACTTGAATTATATTTATATTTTTAAATCCAGACGTAGTGTTAAAAACCTTATTTATTCTAAGATGTTCATGAAGCGAATTTAAATTCATCATGGGATAGGTTGATGATGTATTCAAATTCTCATAGTCAAATACATTCAAAAATATTATTGTTTCCACATTTGATTGTTCCCTTCTACGTATTCAAGAGATATTTGATCCAAATGTATAACAAGTAGGAAAACATAGAAAAGCTTTGAATTTTCTATGAGGAAAAGAAAATATGGAAAAATAGTATGATATTGTACTATACTTAGGGGCACTGGTTAGGATGTTTATGCTGGAGAAAACAGCAAAAATGCAATGAGCCTGACTACTTTCTTGGAATCTCATGCTTAATACTTCTTCAGTATGGAAATCATGTAAAATTACTTGACAATGGCTGTCAAGTGTTTGATCATATAGCGGTGAAGAATCTCCCAGAAGAAAGAAGGAAAAAAAAAAAAGAATCACAGTAAAGTTTTAGGAAGGTTTGAATATCAAGTAACAGACTGGGCTGCTGTCTTCATACTTCTGGTGCGTTTTTAACTAGGCTACCTTGTGTTCTTTTCTTTCCTTTCCAAACCCAGTATTTAAAAGTTCCATATGGCAATAGATATTGCTGGAATAGAAGGCATACTGTTCTGGAATCAATTTGATCTGAGTTAACTTTATATGTTTTAAAAAGCAGCTGATATTTTAAAAGACAGCTGAAATATTTTACCTTCTCTAAATTTTCTTTTGTGCTGGTCCTCATCCACTCTCCATCCTTTTCTCATCTACAGATCTTCATATGGGTGTTTCAGTAAGATACAGAACTTTCTTTTTCAATCCCTTCAACCCTGTGATTGAAGGGGGAGTTCGGGGAGTAATACAAGAATTTTTCTGCCCAGTGACACATACGCTTAGATTACAGACAGAAAGAGACTGAAGGTGACGTACTCTGTATGTGATAATATCAGACCAGGCACATTAAGTATGTGCACTTCATCATTAATGGGACAGGGATGGGAAAGAATGTGAATAATAAAAACAGAATGTTATTTGGAACTCATTGATGCCAGGAGAATTATTTAACTTTTGAAGAATGAACTTGATGTTTAAACTTAATTTTCCCTTGTGATCAGGACTGATGACTCTGGCATTTGTCAGCAGACCCTTGTCATGGGTGTTAACTCATACTCAAGGTCAACAAAAAACTGAACTGGAATAGTGTTAGAGAATAATAAGAAAAAGTGCTTGTTTTAATTCATATCCTCTTTAGCAATGACTTCAGTGTTAGTGACTGACAGCTCTTTTCAACTATCAGAGATTTTGGGTCAATAGGCCAATAGATTTAATATCCTGGGGATATCCCCTTCATATTGCTGATCAGCACCTTACAACAACCAAAGGCTTGACCTTGGACAATTTGGAGATTTAAACTGAAGTATATGGATGTCAAACTAGGACTTCGGGAGCCTAATCAATACAAGGTGGATATTCTGGTAGTACAGCCATGATGTGAACTGAGCAGATGCTGAGTTCACCAGGACTTTTCCTTTGTGTAATAAAACAGAAAAAATAAATCATATATTCTTGAGCTGCTCTCTTCTGGGTAAAGATATTTGTGAATATGGACTAATATCCTTTACTGCATGAAAGCTGCATAAAATTGGAAAAAAAATTGTCAGTTGAAAGCTACTTGCTTGTTTCTTACTGTACTTTTTAACAGTGTTTTTAATTGACATCTCTTCTCACTTTCTCCTTGTACCTGGTGTCATACAAAAAGTAAATATGACATTACTAGTAACTAATGAACCACAGAAAATTTCCCCACATACCTGAAACTTCTGATCCTATCCATAAATTTTCAGAATATTTAGAAGATAATTACAACTTCTGGTTTTCTTGGGAAATCTCTAGTCTATCCAAATTTATATTAGAATCAAGGCACTGGAACTTTGTTTTTTTATTCAAAGTAGCTGACGCCTCTCTGCCGAGTAATTTCTTACCATCTGGGAATGATTTCAAGATACAAAGACGTTGCATTCCATGCGTTTTTTGAAAATAGATGGAAGAACTAAGAAAGGGTACCCAAATCATGTCCTTACTGAGACAGGTATATCTTTGTCAGCTGAAGAGCATTGCTAGTCAAGGAAGGATATGCATGGGATAGAAACATTACCAAGCTTCGGACTCAGCTCAAACTGTTAGATAAAGATTATACAATCCTGAATCAGGAAGCCATAAGATTCATGAGTTGTATATCACACTGTTTCCTTTCCTAAGTCCAAAGAAAGGTCTTGTACAGGGTCACCAGAAGCTCAAGGATGTGTCACTGGCAGCTTGAGGGGAATTGGAGTTGTTAGCAGGAGTAGCACTGTCACAGGAGAATGTTTTTTTTTCTGTTCCCAATGGATCTCCAGAGCTTCCATACACTAATTAATGATGGAGGCTGCTGTTGTGGGAAAAGAATATAAAGGCCCAGATTTTCTGCTGCAGGCAAGGAGCAAGGAGTGCTAATTGGGAGGGAGGTGTGAGCAAAGATGCCACCTTGCACTGACTGATCATTAACCAGCTTTTGTCCCTTGCCATGAGTTAGAGCAATACGAGGGTAACTGTAAATTATGTGGACTGCTAGTGGCACCAGAGGACCATTATTCTAGTTAGACCTTGCCAGTGTGTGAGATATACTCACTACAGTCTATATATTACCCATTAAGAAGCAGAAGCAGAGAACGTCATACCTTGATTTTGATACTGAGCTAAGGTGCTTTGAGGACTAATTTGAACAAGTGGGAGAAAGCACCACGTCAGAACCTAGGCTGTCTGGGGGGATTTTTACATTAGTGCAAAAATCTTCATATCATTCTGATGCTTAGAAAAAGGGCTCTTTACAGAAGTTATCGATGAACAGGAAAGTTTCTCTAGATGAACGTATAGCAGCACTTAGAATTCTGATAATGCCTTAGCGAATTCAGCATCTGCTGAACATTCCATGCAGTGCATTAAGATGTGACTCAGAGCAAAATTAAACTTTTCAGATATTCCACTGTTGAAAATCTCCTGTTGTCTCTCTGATGTAGACCTATATGTCTTGGTCTTCTTCCCCCATATCTGTCTTGCAAAGGTAGGGGTAACAGGATTTGTCCAATACGTACAACCAAGAATGGTATGTCAAAGATGATACAAAGGCACAGAAGGAACAAATTAAGTGCTCAATGTCTAAAAAAAACCAAAAGCCAGACAAAAATATGGAACTCTTGCTCTGAGTAGATTTTATGAAATCCAGCAGAAATGTGAGCTGTCATGTCAGTTTCGCATTTGATTTTTTTCTGTCATATTTATCACAAAGAGTCAGAGCAGAGACAGAGTCATTACTGTTCCTGCACGTTATGGTACTTTGGCACTAGGCCATTCTGTGCATACATGCCAAGATGCTTTTATAAAACCATTAAAACAGCAGTACTAATTAGATATTTAGAGGAACAGAAATCCTGAAGGTTAAAATACCAGTGAAGCAGTTATGACCACAAGTGGGTGTTACATAAGTAAGCCCATAAAGGGCTTTCTTCACTGGTGAAAGCAAACACAATTAACTCAACATATTTTTTTATCAGAACAATAATGTAGTCTATTAAATGTACTTATATTTGTGGTGCTATTCCATATATTTGTTATTGCTATTTATTAGCTTTGTTACAGTCCTGTATAAAGGCAACACTTCATACCTGTTACTGCACCCACAAAGATACAGTCTCTATCTTAAATTGTTTATAGTCTCTTAATTTTTCATTTTACACACTTACAGCAAGACGTATTTTAAAATAGCAAAGGAAATGCTATCCATAATGTAAAAGAGTATGAATATAGACAGGAGGCGAACAGTCTTTATTTAAAATTAATATGCGTGCTTTAATGTAACAGTGTCAATTTCTGCAAACTTCTAAATGCACTAAGCTATTTAGCTGGGCAAAACAAAAGATAACCGAGGAGGAATAATCTACTGTGTCATGAATGGCTTGGAGAAGATGAAGACAGAAGAAAAAATCAAAGAACTAAAGTTATGGGACAGTGAGTGAAAGGACTAGGGAAAAATCTTAAAAAAAAAAAAAAAAAAATTACTACTGGTATTTCTCTCAAGGAAAGCTTGTACATTCTTAAGAATACTGTGCCTGGCAGTCAGAGGATATTGTAAGGACAAAAAGGAAAAGTGGTTTCAAAACAAGATTAGACAAAATTATGTAACACAAATGTCACGTTCTCTTTCCTCTGGGACTATTAGATGCAATAATCTGATGTAATTCCTTACAAAACATCACTAAGTTGTCGAATTCTGGAAGCAAGAAGGTGTATTTAGGGAGTGACCTTTCTATTACATTTATTCCCTAAGCATTTGATCCCAGTGATGGTCATATATTGGATATATAGTCTGATCCAGTTTAGTAGTTCTTACATATGTGACATGGATCCCTGCATATACTCATGGTTGACAAGCCATATAGATTATAGTGATAAGATTTAAACCTGATTTCAGTAGGGTATATTTTAGAGACTTGAGTCTGAAGTTAAGGAGTGAACTGAGGATTGTAGTGCAACTGTGAAGTACAGCAAATACTGCTGCAACATGTTATGAGATTTAAGTTGTAATTGTGTCATCTATTGTCCTCTCTCCATTTGAATTATCTGCATCCATCCTTACCTTCTTTGCATCATAGTAAATGCAACTACATTTTGAAGCATGAAAATCAATAAAGAAAACGGGATGGAAAGATTCTCTGTGGCAACATGTGTGCACCCATTGGGTGAGCCCATTCTAACACATTTATATAGAATCACTGAATCATAAGGGGTGGAAGTAACCTCTGCTTAAGCAGGTTTCCCACAGTAGGTTTCATAGGAAAGTGTTCATCTGTGTTCTGAATATCTCCAGAGGAGACTGCACAACCTTTCTGGGCAGCTTGCTCCATATCCTCTGTAACCCTCACAGTAAAGGAGTTATTTCTCATGTTCAAATGGAATTTCATATGTTCCAGTTTGTGCCTGTTACCCCTTGTCCTTTTGCTAGGCACCTCTGAAAAGAGCCTGTCCCCATCCACTTGACTTCCTCCTGTTAGGTGTATATATAAAAGCATTGATAAGATTCCCTCTGTCTTCTCCAGGCAGAAGAAGCCCTGGTCCCTCAGCCTTTTCTTATAAGGGAAATCTTTTCAAGATGAGTATAAAGAAATAAGGGTGAGCATATTTCTGTTATATCTCCTGATTTGCTTCTCTCTGCCTCTTGTTCAATAGTCTGACCTTGCTGTTTTTTCCCAAATAAGTTTATTTATATTTACAGAAATATTGAGAGGGTCCTCCAAACAGCTGCAGAAGATGCCACAAGCACTGAAAAGAGCATGATATCAATCTAAATGTCTGTAATACAGGATGAAATAATTGTTTGGGCTGTAGTGACTCAACCTCACTGTATTTGTATTTACAGTCAAGCAAGTACACATGGACACAAACGCATAGACAGACAGACAAGCACAAAAATCAAAGGGGGAGAGGAAAGAAAATTACACAATTATGAGACTAGCAGAAAACAATACAACAGGGTGGTGATATTGTGCATACAGTATTTGATTAAGAGATTCTGTATCTTAAATGACATGTATTATCAAAATTACCCTGTTTGGATCTCTATTTATATTCCTTGGATTTTGTAATCCTCTTTCAGCTTGATATCTTGCTTTTCTTAGATGTAGAGAATAATACAATAAAACAGGTGTACAACCATCTATAAGATGCACTTAGGTTGATCTGTTCTATTGCATGTACATATGCATAATAATTTTAGATAATATATAAATGTGGAGCACATATATAAGCATATATATATATGCACACACAAATTAATACTTTGATGTATTTAGCATTTTCAACTAATTATACCTTGCAGTCTCATGTTAATTCCCATTTGAAACATTTGGCACTATTCCTCCTAATTCATTTATATTAATGAGGGGAGGATCCTCTGAGCAATAATCAGTTAAAAATCATGACTAGCTTTGTTAATAAATACCAGATTGGTACATGATACTGTATTGGCTTGTCCTTAATTAGGAGGCACTGAAAGGAGTACCAAGAGGGAAATACTCATAAATTTTTCTTTTAAAGTCTAACTGCTCTCTTTCTGGAATTTACATCTTTGAAACAGAGAGAAAATGGTAACTTTGAAATTTTTTTTAATTTTCCTGCATTTAAAACAGCTTCTTTTTAATTAAGTTATACATTTGATAGGGAAGTTTTTTCAACCCAAGTCCATGTAGGAAAAGGAAAATCAAGAGAAGCATAAGCAACATTACTAAGTATTAGGTTATCGAAATACATAATTTAAATATTAGAAATCTAGAAGTTTTATAAAGCATTTGGGGAGGCTGGATGGCTCAGGGAACTGGTAATGAACTAATGAAGCCTTCATTTCTAAGTGATTGATTACAATTGAACCTAATAAAGGCCGGAAAGTCATTTCTGTAAGCCTGTATATAGTAATGGCTGGATCTTGCTTTCATAGATCAACTCTACCTCTAAGAAGGAAGAAGAAGTCCAAGAGTGATTGGGCATCAAAACTGATTTACAGATGTTAGGCAGGACATGCAGGAGACATCTTTGGAGCTTGAATGGTCTAGAATGGTAGCAGGTCAGCTGCCATGTAGAAACTGATTTTTTTTCTGTTTTTAAATCAGAATCCATTGAAGTGGCAACTTTTATTCTGGCATCACCTACAGTTATTTTTTTCCTCGTGTACTCTTAAATACTTAACATCCTGTGAGCTTGCCAATGTGCAATCCTCTGGTGCTTGTTTATGCCAAATACCTCCAGTATATGTATGCTTATTTTATTAGTAATCTGTGATATGAGTTGCTAATACAGGAGAAACTCTATTAGTATTGCTTGCTTCAGAAATCTACAGAACAGAACAGCACCCACCAAAGGCCCTGTTTCATGCTATGGTGAAAACTGATGTTACCACCTTTTAAAATCAGGTTCTTTCCAATAGGTTAGTGATGTGCAGACTTAATTGTGGGGATGCTGATCTGGAGTACTGCTGCAGCAAACTCAGTTCCTGCCAGGACAGTGCCGCTATAGAGGATATACAAACATGGTTTGTGTTATGTTTGAAGACGTTCTAATAGGGAAATATAGTTATTACTTATAGATTCATTTTATCTGAAACTCATTTTGGTCCATACATATCACACACTTTTCTCTATGACGTGCATGTGAAGATAGTAGAATTACTCATGAGCAGGCACTTGGCATGATTCTTAGTCAGATAGTTAGCTCTGATAGCATGAGACCAAGCTGAGATACTTCTTGTGAAGCTGTACCTCTGTTTTCCCCTTCAGTGTTTGTTTACCTGATCTGTTCACATTTGAAGAAGCTTGAACCAGAGACTGTGTATGTCTCCTAGCACAGTGAACTTGATCTCTCTTTGGATCTCAAATGCTGGAGGAATAAGTCTGGCAATGAATATAGGAAAAAACTTCAGGGACACTGTATGGCAGTAGACAACATGAGAGGAGAGGGACCATGAGATGTAATTGTGGATGTGAGGAATGACTTTCCAGGGCAAGCCAGGACAAGACTGAAGTGGGATGGTGTAGTAGAGTTAACTTGGGATGACCCAAATGCTTTGCTTGTGTCATGAATTGACAGACCCTGGGTATTGTGGGAATGAGTGGAGAGTTGTTCATTGGAAGGCAGAGTAGGGATGGAGGGAAAATAGATATGTCTTGAAAAATAGTTGTTTTCAGAGTCTTCCCTGTATCAAAAGTATTCTGACCATCTCTTCATTCCCACTGTACTTTCTACTTTCATGCCTTTTCATCATTTACTCACCCTCTATTTTATCTTTCAGAACTTCTCTCCTGAATCAACCATTTAGAAAATATTTTGTTTGGGATCAAAAGCATCTGATGACATTACTGACAAAAGCAGAAGAACCTCTTGTGGAGATGTTCTGTGTTTCCTAATCTGATCAAAACTGACCTGGTCTCCCCCTTCTATGGTACTGAGATACAACATCAGTTTTTCCTTGGGCTGAGAACCAAAGGGTGAGGAATCTGTGATTAGGAAGTATGGATGCTTCACTGTCCACTTTCCAGCCAAAGCATCTGGTCATCTGAATCATCAGCAGTGTTTATGACTAAAGAAACAAACATCAGTATTGTACCAATTTCAAATGCTATTTAGCAGTTCTGAGGAGCAAGTCTTACTGGTTGTCAAAAAAGAATGAGAAAAAAAAAAAAGAGAGACATTATTTAATTTTGACTGTTTTTAATTGGTTTTAACAAATGATAAAATATTTCTAAAATAATAAGCTGACAACTGTTTAATATTCACTTGACAAGATCCTTTTAAATTTACCCATGACACAGTGATTGCAAATGTATATCAAACAGCTGCTTTCATATGCAGGTAAGCTGCTATTGAAAACAGATTAAATCCTAGCTGTTTATGCCTGCTTTTGATGATAGAGCAGTAGAGTATTGTGTTATTTAATAATGCATTCCAGCACCTGTTTAGAGAAGGTATATTCCACTATGGTCCAAAATGAAAACAACCCCATTACTTGTCGAGGTTTCATTCATAATTCTTGTATCATGCAATGATTAGAGCATACACTGAACCTCTGATGAGCATTACCTAAGGCACATTGAGTTAAATGCACTGTATAAGCTAGGCACAAACCACAAAGCTACCTTTAACTTGCACTAAACAGTAAGTAGAAATTGATTAAAATATGCATTCTACTAATATAATGGCCGGTCTCAGTATAGAAATTAATTAATGCTAATAGTACACAATCAAAACTGCTTTTAGAAATCTTCTTATAGCATTAACTAAAATGTTCATCTTTTTAATGCATTTGACAGAACCTCTGAGACTAAAGGCTCTGCTTTCTCCATGCAAATATAAAAAAAAAAAAAACACAGCCAGAATTTTCAAGTGGTTATTTTATAGCAACCTCCCCCAGCCATTTGCTTTTGGATTTCTTGTTAACCTGAGCCTGGTCCCAGGCCATGTGTGAGGTTGTACTATTAGCTACTACAGATTAAGGTGGAAGCCCTGGGAATCGAGGCCAATAACATATGCAGATTGAGCCACGGAGCAGTGAAGGATATAACTAAATGAAAAAAGGGGAAAGGATATTGTGTTTAAAGAGGCAGCTCAGCTATATTCTAGGCTTTCAGCTCACAGTTATTCTCAGCACAACATACGAATATTTGTCAAAAAAGACTCCAAGGTGCTCTCTTTCTAACTGTTCTGGTTTGCTTTTTGTATTATTATTATTATTATTATTATTATTATTATTATTATTATTGCAATTGGATAAAACATTACACTTTACTGGCATGAATTTTCCTTAGCCAATTTCATTTCCAGAATATAAAACTTTAAAGAGCCACCGCTGTGAGAACAGTGAGGGTCTACCCCTGCAGCTCCCATGGATCTTGTTGAGATGTTCTTTGGACTGACCTTGGACTTCGAGGCTCTAAAGCAAGAATTCCTTTCCAACAGTATTGGTTCTGGCAGCATCATTGGTGCATATTTCTTTGAATCTCAGGATGAAAAAGCCTTCAATCTGGGGTATGAGTTATTTAATAATAGAAGTGTTTTTGATACATGTATTTTATATACTCACACAGGCACACACACTTATGCACGTATATATAATTGCCTTGTTATTCACAGGTACTGAGTTATTCCCTTTCTTCTTCTCACCACTTGACCTCCCTCCTTCCCATTCCATATGTCTTTTCCTCTCCATTTTTCTTCTTCTCAGAATCCACCCCCATTGCAAACTTTTCTGACTTTCAGATCCTTGTTTTTCCTCATTCCCCCATACTGCCTCTTTCTAAAACTCCAGACAGGTTTGAGGCCAAAAATGACTGGCCTCAGAAATGTAATACCAAAACCTATGGAGACGATAAGTTTACACTGTGAAATATTTTTGAATGGATCTTTCACGCTTGTGCCCATCAGACTTTTTCCCATGCATTTTTTTTACCAGTATGGGGTGATGTAATTTGATGACGTCATTTAAAAATCAAACTTATTTGAATGTTATAAACAACTCCCCACATTGTTGGTGTGTTCAGCAGTCCAGGAAAACAGAAGCATCAGATTCAGATTTCCAGCTTATAGAATAGTAGAATAGTAGAATCACAGAATGGCTTGAGTTGGAAGAGACTTTAAAGATTATCTAGTTCCAACCTCCTGCCATGAGTGCAGTTGCCAACCACTGAATCAAGTACTAGATCAGGCTGTCCAGGACTCTATCCAGCTTGGCCTTGAACACCCTTAGGGATGGTACATCTGCGACTTCTCTGGGCAACTTCATCAGCCTGTAAGTGAAAAATTTCCCCCAAACATCTAATTTAAATCTTCTCTTTTTCAATTTAAAACCTGTCCTATTACTTTCCAACTGTGTCAAAAGTCTGCTTTTCTTTTGATCACAGAATCATTTGAGTTGGAAGGGACCTTTAAGTGACATCTAGTCCATCTACTCTGAAAGAAGAACACCTACAGCTTGATCATGTTGCCCAGAGCACCATCCAGACTGATCTTGAATGTCTCTGGGGACAGAGTATCCACTATTTCTCTAGGCAACCTGTTCCAGTGCCTCAGTGCACTCTCTTTGGTTTGAAACCATTCCCCTTTGTCCTATCACAGCAGACTCTGCTAAAGAGTCTGTCCCAGTCTTTCTTATACCCATCCTTGAGATACCTAAAAGCTATTATCAGGTCTTCCCAGAGCCTACTCTTCTCCAAATTGAACAAGCCCAGCCTTTCCTATTAGAAGAGTTATTCCAGCCCTCTGATCATCTTTGCGGGCCTCCTCTGGATCTGTTCCAACACCTCTGCATCTCTCTTGTGCTGGGGGCTCCAGACCTAGATGTATTACACAAGATGGAGCCTCACAAGGGCAGAGCACAGTGGGAGATAATTGCTTGGACACTTTATTTGTCAGCTTCCCCTATTCAGAGGAAAGGACCATTACGCATTTCTCCACTGCTCCATCCCTGTTTAGCTGAACTGATTTTTTTGGTTATATTCCTCATTTTCCTGTGGAAACACATGGAAGATCATCCAGAAGAAAGCATATCCTGCCTGAAACACCCAGTCTCCTCTGCTTCTTTGATATGTGGTTGGCATCACACTAACTAATTTCCCATTTTCTCAGCTTTGCCTTGGATGCATATTTTTCTGCCTTATGGTTTCTTTACAATTACTAGATGTTACCACTTTTTTCCTTCTAAACTCACAGTGACCTGGTCCATTTCAACCATGAATATCTTCTACTGCTGTCACAGAGAAGCAAAGTGCTATTCCTCCATGGAGGGCTATACTCAAAGCAATCCCCAATACTGTCCATTCCATGACTTTTCCTGTCCTTATAAATTTAATAACCAAAACACTAGCATTCAGAAACATTTCATAATAAGCCAGGTGAGAGCCAAATAAGGCTTTTTTTTTTTTTCTTTTCATTTTATTTTCTGTTTCAAAGAGAATTTAACATTGCAAAATCTGAACAGATGACTCAAGGAGTCATTATTAATGGAAATATTAAACAATTAAGATCAAACCCTAAATGAAATTGAACAAAATGTTCATCCACTCTGCCAAATGGAGTGAGTAGTTATAAGTTTTGAGCGAACAGATGGATGCGTAGTAAACTAACTTCCCAGGTAGCTAGATATATCAGCAAGCTATCTAGAAATACATGAATAACTGGATCTGTGGGATACTCAGGGCTAAAGATCCTAAAAGGAAAATCACTCTCTTTCAAAGATATAACCATGAAGTTATAAATAACTTCAAAATACTTAGAAAAATAATGATGGCTCCATATATACAATGATACTTGCACCGCAGTTGCTTATTTGATATAGTTCTTGTCTATTTCATAGAAGAAAATACAGTCCATGATTATATACTTGACAGTTTCTTTCTGAAGATGATGAATTATTGGTAATCCTGAGAAAAGCTGTTTCCTTTTTCTACTTCAAAGTAGACTGACGTAAAGTTAAAAGCAAGGAATTTGGCTGAAAGATTGGTGGAAACACATTATGAAGCATGTGAGCAGCATGTCTTCTGGATTTGGCTTGAACCTACCTGAGAACTGATGGGAGCTTCTCTGGATCTTCCAACTCCATTAATCAAGATTTCTAAGAACTACTTTCACTTAAGCAAAACTTCATTTCTTCTTTAAAAGGATTGCTTTCAACAACACTTGTCCTGCTGAGTAAACCTTTGCTACAGGTAATCCTGGTGCAATTTGTATTTTATTTGAAAGTTCTCCTCGGTCATATCATAACAAATTACATAAAATATAATATAAAAATGGAATATATCAAAGGTCCATTTAATCTAGTCTCTTGTCTTTAAAAATCACCTGTAATGGTTGTTTAAAGAAAAGGTATCAGACAAAAACAGGTTTAGATGGCTCCCCACTACATCCTCCACAGCTGACTGTGACATCAGATATATCTCATGAGAGTTTTCCTTCATGAAGGCTTCAGGTGCTTTTCTCAAAACTATTTATACATTTAGAATCCAGAGCATATCTTGGCAAGGAGTTCCATGTTAAAAAAAGATACATACGTGGGTTTGTTTTAAAACTGCTGCTTGATGCTATCATGTCAGTTTAACAATCCATATAATTTTGTCTTTTTTTTTTTTTTGTAATTTCTACTACAGGATCTATTATTAGCTGGGTTTACTTTTGAGTTTTTTTCCTTTTTATATACTTTCATAGTTATTTTAATTGCTGTTCTAACACGTAGATACTCAGTAATGAATTTTTTTCACCCTAATTTTAATCTCTGAACACCAGATATCTAGAATAAGCTATATCTGCTGCCATGTAGCAGGCATCTAAGAGAGATCAAGTGAATCACTGGCTGGAAACTCCTTGCTTTGTTCACTGCTTATGGCATCTCCATTAATTCATTTATCCATAACCTGCTAATTCTTTTTTATTTCATTTATGTTTTGCTGTATTTTTAACCAGAGATTAAGTTAATTTGCCTACAGTTTGCTGGATCACACTCCCCACTCCAAAATGCTTTGAAAAATTTGTAGCGTATTTCCCACGTTTGTTTCTTTGGCACTGTTTAAATTCAAGAGCCGCTTTAAGCTCTAGGATACCTACCACAGAAAGTAGTTTGGCAGCTTCATATTTTAGTTCCTTTAGAGCTGGTTCTGACAATTTGTCACTATTCATTTTATCAATTTGTTCTTAAACCTCTTTTACTGACACTTCAATTTAAAGCAGTTCCCCAGACTTTTCCCCCCATAAAGAATGGTTCCAGCGTGGAAAACTCCCTAAGCTCTTCTGTAGCAAACGTTGATACAAAGAATTCATTTAACTTCTCTGACACGGCCTTATCTTCCCTGAGTGTTCCTCTTGCACTTGCAGGCCCGATTGACTTCTTGGCAGATTCTGTATATTATTTCTAAGCCTTTAGCAAATTATTCAAAATTTTGTATTCCCTGTCTTTTTATTTTGTTTTATTTTCTTCTTAGGCTGCTAGAGATTATCTTCTTTTCCATTTCTTTTGTAAGAAAACACATCAGAAGACACAGCAAATAAAGGCAGCAAATACTATCAAGTATCACTGCTTGCCTGCCCTACTCCAGATGTTACGAAAAAGGTGAATTTCACTAAAGAGTTAGAATGATTGCTTCCATTTATTTGACAGGTTTGATCTTGGAAAATTTTATGTTTTTCAAATTTTTAATTTTGATCAAGTTTGAGAAAAGTCATTTGGTATTTCTGATATCCTCTAATTGGTTTCAAAGCCATATCAAAGAGCTACTGCAATGAGGCTCATGATTTACTAGTTGTAAACTTTTATTTGTTGACTTCTAATATTTTCATCTTGCTTTCAGCTCAAGTTACGGTTGTGTCTGTGTGTTCTCTTTTCTATTTCACTGTCTAGATTTTCAAGAAGACATTCATTACTGCCAACCTCCTTGTGTGCTCTCTTTCTCTCTTTTATTGGACAGCTTTTATTTAGCTGAGTGTAAGTGGAATTTTCTCCTCTGTGTCTGATTTCCATCAACTGAGCAACAACATGGGAAAGACTTGCCTTAGTAATTTGATCTACTTCTACGATAAGGTCACTCCCTTGGTGGATGAAGGGAAAGCAGCAGACACAATCTTTCTGGATTTCAGTAAGGCCTTTGATACCATCCTTTGTGTCACACTTCTGGGCAAATTGTCCAGAGGAATAAACAAATTCCTGTTATGTTGGATGATGAACTGGCTCGACAGCAGAAATCAAAGGGTTGTAATAAATGGGGTTACCTCTGGCCAACAGACAGTGACTAGCAGACTGAATCTTGCTGAAGAGTGAATCTTCAGCAAGTTTGCTGATGATGTTAAATAGGAATGTGCGGTTGACTCCTTGTAGGGACCAGAAGCTTTGCAGAGAGATCTAGATACACTGGAGCACTGGGCAGTTAACAACAGCATGAAGTTCAACAAGGTAAAATGACGAGCGCTGTACCTGAGATAGAGTAATGTCTGACACAGGTACAGGCTGGGGAGGGAGTGATGGGAGAGTAGCTTGGCAGGAAGGAACCTGGGGGTGCTGGTGACAGCACAGCTAGAGCCAGCAGTGTTCTCTGACAGTCAAAGGGGCAAACCCCTTTTTGGGATGGATTAAAAGCGTGCATCTAGACAATCAAAAGAGGTGATTATCGTCTATGTTTAGTGTTGATGTGACCAAACCTTGAGTGCACAGTTCTGATCTCTATAATAACAGATGAAATGTTATTTGAATGCATTTGGAGGAGGACAATAAAACTGATAACAGGAGAGAAGTTACGTCCTGTGAGGAGAGGTTGAGGACATGGGGCTGTCCAACAAAAGGAGGCTGAGGGGTGGTCTCACTGTTCTGTGTGGAGGTTGGTGGCCCTACATGTGGCAGGAGGTTGAAACCTGATGATCCTTGAGGTCTCTTCCAACCCAAGCCAGTCTATGTTTCTCTGATTATTCTCTCCTCTCCTCTCCTCTCCTCTCCTCTCCTCTCCTCTCCTCTCCTCTCCAAATGAGGGTAAGAACTGCTACACACGCTATTGTATATTTACTAATATTTGCTATATTTGCAGTGAAAGAAAGATTGCAGAAAGAGACAAGAAAGAAATATAAAAGGATATGGAAAAACAGAGGAATAGCTAACCATGGCCTCACTATTGATAGATCTTGCATGCAGTAGGAGCAGGATGGAAAACTGGAGCAGAAAAGAAGAAAGAGAAATGTCTGAAAACGTGTTCACCAACAATTCTGCTCATACTACTCATAGACTTCATTATGAACCTAAGTCAAAGAGTAAAGGCAAGGGCAGAACAGTGGGACACAAAATAGACATTTTTTCAAATCCTTCTTTTCTTTTGCTCAATGTAAAAATGTAGGATCAAGTAATTATAAACCTGTAAGAGGTGGCCCACATAATCAGAATCTCAAGAGGACAGAAAACAATGATTGAGGCAGTTATGGTCTTCTACTATGAACACAGGAGATCCAGCTGGTCTTCCACTAGTCATGTCTTCAGCAGAACTTCTAATAAGCAGAATTCATTGCTTGCAATTATGTTATGTTTAAGCTTGAAAGAAAAAAAATCACTTCCCTTTTTTTTTTTTCCCATTACCAGTTTAGCAGTGAATAACAACCCACAGAAATCTTATTCTTGTAATGTCTTTCCTCATGCAAATTGCTGGACTTTCATGTCTAGTTTAATTGATTTAAATGGGGCTAATTACATCAGGGAGGTGCTCTCACTTCTGAAATAATTTTCAGGACTACATTTTTTGATAAAAGAGAGAGCAAAACCCTCTTTTGGAATTTTGGACTTATACCTGAGGCAAGGCTGAGAATCATATTTAAGAATGTAATTTTGGTTAAAAGACTGGTGCAAAATAATATAAATATGCTTATAGGTCTCATAGCCAGGGGTACCAAAGTTTGTGGATTCAGCACCACACCATATTTTATTTATGAAAATATACATAGGTTGCTCTGAAAATAATGTCTCCTATTTCCTTTGTTTCACATGCACTTCCATGTCAGACACCATTTTGTCAGACTGCCTCTGTGCTACCATCTATCACATAGCAAAAAAATATAATGGAGTATTTGTGTAGGTTCAACCCCTACTACCATGCCACCAGAATCCCCCTCTGATGTTGTGGGTCAAAATAATAGAAGAGAAGGCATTACTTTCAGAGCAGCCCTTACATATTTATGTACTATATTTTACATTTCTTCTCCATTTCAGGTGCTCAGAGTCTGGGAATACCATGATATAGCATATAGGTTTGATGAGTCAGACATCTGAACTTGGGATGTATATTCAAGTTACATTATCCAAGTATCCATTAATTTAATTACTCTGCAATTTCACAAAGAGATTATCAGACAAATTGAAAAACCTCTACTATCATTCATATTAGTTTGACATTTTCACTTACTGTAATACATGTCTGAGAATTGACTGCAAAACTCAACCTGGATTTTTTGTTGATCTACACTGTGTTTTACACCAAATAGAAATAGAAGCCTTGGAAACTGCTTATTAGAAATACAAACAAAGATATCAGACTATTTAATAGAATCCTTTGCATATACTTAAGTTGATCTTTTGATTGTTGAAAGCTAGCAGTCATGAAGTTATACATAACTTCAAAATACTCAGAAAAATAATGATGGCTCCATATATACAATGATACTTGCACCAGAATTACTTAGTTAATTTAATTCTTGTCTACTTCATAGAGTTCCTATGTAATTTTAGATAAATTATTTTAAGAAGACCTTTTACTAATGTTAGAATATCTACGATGTCTTTCAATGCCAGCTCATGGTGGGTTGTTTGCAAAGCTTGATGATCTTATTTTGTCACCGGTTGCACTAGTGAATGGAGGTGAAATTGGTTTGGCAAAAATGCACATCATCATCAGTCAATTTTATCCATAGCTCTGTGTGATGCAGAAATCTCTACACATTTCACTACAGTGATAGTGACAGAGACATTAGTAACCCACCCCAGGTCTGGCCAGTGATCACTGAAGAGATCTATTTGCAAGCACTTTCTAACAGCAGAAAGTAACAGCTGCATTGTATTTACAGAAAGCTCCCTTATCTTATTTGTAGCCTTGCACTCAGAACAAACTTTTCATTTGCCTTCATCCGCAAAGCCAAGTTATCATAATGGAGGCTACTAGCAGGCTAAGATGGGAAGGAATTTAAAGGTATGGGAGAAAAGCACGTCAAAATCTGTTTAAGACAATATGAAAAACTGCTCACGTACATACAAATAGGTGAAAATTCTTTTTCAGCTTTATTTACCTAAGAATGAATTTCAGTTTGAAGAGGCCTTTATGTCGTTTCAGGCAAAGCACCTAAGATATAAGCAATTTTCAACAAGAGTACTACACATTTGTCTTTATAACAATTTGTATGTAACAGCTTTTATGCAAATGACACTAAAGTGGCACCTTTTTTCTAAATTGGACATTTTTATGGTTATAATTTTCTTCTGTAATAACAGAAAAAAATGGCTGTCCCAGTGGAGTCGAGCATTTCATCTTTAGCACTGTTTTGTGAAGTTGGAATGACAAGTTTCTTTCATTTGCTCAAAAAATACTTTTTTGTCATTCTTGTCTGACTTGGTTGAGGCAATTACACTTGGAAGCAGCACCAGTCCCCTGACACCAACCTCTTCTCTGCCAGCAAGAATGGTCTCATAAAATCATAATAAAACTTGAAGGAACTAAAAAATATTGCATTCTATCTCTTTCTGCTCTTTGAAGAACATAAATTACTTTGTTAGTTTCCAGTTGTTGCTTTGGTTTGGTCTTTGACATTGATATCCACTTGTTCTACAGATGTCAGACAGGTAACTTTTTAGATCATTGTCTTCAGTTTAATTAACTGCAATAAAAGTGAATTTATTTATTATTTATTTTAAACATCCCAACGCATTAGTATAATATACCGAGTGAAATAGACAGGTTATTGTTGCTTAATTGACTAAGCAGTTCTGCAACAGCAATGTAGCAAAATGTGGGTATTTATCAGTGATTAAAATCTATCCCAGTTACCAGCTAATTAGTGATCTGTAACCAAAAAATTTTGTGATGGGTGACTTTATCCCCACAAACTAATAAACTGATAGACTTTAATTGAGGCATACAGTTAGGATAACAAAGTCAAAGTTGAAGTCTGATACTTCATCTCATAAAATAGATTCTCGTAAAATGTACTTAACTGTAAAAAAAACCCCACAAATGTTTATTTTAATGAGAACAGCCTATAAATGCTAAAAGGCCTTGTGCATTTATACATAAACTATGTACAAAATATATATATATATATACTTTCTATATATATTCGAGTTTAATTCCAAATCTTTTTTGGCCATTTTTTCTGCTGGTGCTGATTTTAGTTCCTACTACTCAAGAACTAAATAGTAGCACTAAACACATTGGCTTAGGTAACTAAGTCAGGCTTAGGAAAGCACCTACATACCTGAGTGCAGCACTTCTTTCAGAAATACAAGCTGGCTCACCTTGGGTCCATGAACAGTATATTTTGGCATGCTAGTCTAGGGCTGGACAGAAATAAACTAATGGTTCAGCTGTACCCTGAAGCCCCAAAGCCCAGGATACACTGTCTCTGGGACGTAACTCTTTGCTAACCCTAGCAAAAACTATGGAGCGTCCTAGCATTGTGGCATAACACTGCATAGAACATAAAATACCAGTTATATTCCTTGCCCTGAACATGAACAAAACACAAGAAGTTACTCAATATAATATATTTCAGCTCTTACACACAATGTTATATTTTAAGGAATAGAATTTTCCAATGCTTACCTCATCCTTTGTATGAGTGGAATAAAACTCTAATACAAGAGAAGAAAGGCTTAGAAGAGCTCTCTGTTTCTCTTTGGCTTAGACTGAAAACAAGGGATGCATACTCACAGCCAGAGGAAGCTTTAAGGGTGAAAAAGAAAAAAAATTGATATTTTCTAAGACAAAATATGGCCATTTCTAAGTGAGGCAGAAGGGACATCAGAGTTTGATCTTCCTGCAGCTCAACCAAAACAATATGCAGGTTGTAGTTTTCTGTATTTGGAGCCTGGTACTCTGATTTTAAAGCTGTTGTGATTGCTAATCCAATCATCATAAAATCACAAGGCACAGAGGTTGATCCTTTTCTCTAAGAACCAAATAGCTATACTATTGTTATTTGCTTTTTGGAGTATGCACATCTTGCAGGAGGTAGAGTTATCTTTGAAATAAATATTTTGGGATCCTTAAATCAGTCTGCACAAAGGACGTTTCCTAGAGCTAATTTTAGTTATGTCTATAGCTGGAAATGTTTTGAAATAGAAAAATAAGATTTTCTTTAACCATCCTTGAAGTTGCTTTGTTTTTCACCCTATCTTCAATTTCAGCTGTACAGTATTTATGTATATAATCGCTGACCTACCAGACTCAAGAGTGACTTGAGACATGTTAATATTGCAGTCAAGCAAAACTTCAAAGCAATTAAAGAAATAACTGTGTATATGCAAAAGGAATTTCCTGAGAATAACAACTAAGGGGAGGAGTTGATTACATTAATAAGTATATTAGAATATTAACCCTAAAGTTATGCTTTAAAATGCCCAAAAAAATCCTGTCTAGAACCATTAACATTCCTAAAGAAAAATACTGGAAACCTCTATCCTCCCGACTCCTCCCCTAAAAAGCAAAAATGCAGCATTGTGATACAGCTGCATAGGTGAAGTGGTGTATATGTTGAATCCCATGCCAGAAATCATATTTTTACTTTAATCATTTGGACTACTGAAGTCATCTGGACAACTGAAATCATTTCTCTGTACAGCATCAAATTTATAAATATCTGCTTAAGAAGAAACACTTATTATAGAGGGTTTTTAATGCATTATTTACATTTTAGAAGCACAATTTTTTTTTCCTTAGCATAATATTAATTAATAAATACTTTGCGCATTTAATAGCGCTTTTCATCTGAAGGGCTCAAAGCATCTCTAGACTTTTACAAGTGGGCAAACTGAGGCAGATAACTGCTAGGCTGCATTCTCAAGGTTACTCTGTATGCTCCTGGTGGAACTAGCAATGGATACCCTTGTATGTTCACTATGAATCCCAAAACCAACCCTCCTGGCCCACTGCACTTGCATAATCAACTATGTGTGCACTAATAGATTATTAATGTCTGACAATCTAATGGTTTATTTAGCTTGACGTACCTTTAGGGCTTTATAATTAAGGAAATATGTGTTAACATTAGTATTAAAAATACTTTTTATTGTCAAATATTCAGTGGAATCAAGTTTACAAGTGCTTCACTTGTTCTCCCTGAAACCTTGTGATGAAAACATTCTTATACTAAACAAAAGACCTAATTTCACAGAAAAAAATATGTATTTTTACCTCTTTTAAATAAAATTTTGGAAAGGCTTAGAAGCTCTTCATTGTCACTCAAACATCAGGGGAAAGAACACAAGTTTTAAAAAATATATTTAAAAAATTAAAATGCTACCTAGCTCAGGTCCAATTTTCATTTGAACTAAGGCCACTTCATGCATTTCTGGCAATGTAAAGGGACCTGGAAACGTATGTTAAAATACTTTTCCCCAGCGGTACAAAGAGATTTAAGGAGTACAGGAAAATTGCTTCATTGTCACCTTCTGCTAAATTTCTCATTAATTCAGTAGGAAAACAAAAGAAGAGTTCTGGTAATGGTTTTAGTTTCATGTGTCATACTTACCTCCGACTAAAAGGCTTGGGGTTTTTTGGTACAACTGCTACTATCCAGAGTGATCATTGCATCATGAATAATCAAATGAGATTAGCCAACTGTGTCCAGGTCCAAATGCCCTATTATTGTCTTCAGGAAAAGCAACCTTTGGTTTTAGACTGTTTTATAGTTTGCTATAATCCTTGTTAGCCTATCACTGGAAAGCCATTCAAAATTCCATTATTTTTTTTTTTCCCCTGAAAACACTGAGTGTTTCTTATCTATTTTCTGCTTATCTTCTACCTGTAGCATGCGTTCAATTCACTGTTCCTGTCATCCTGGTGTGTTTTGTGCTTCGTTAATTATGAAAATCACATGGTGATTACATAGCCTTCATGTGCAAATCAAAAAACACACAGTTACACATAGCCCTGGACTGTGCTTGTCAATGACTACAGGATTGCAGAAAGAAGGCTTACAATTCCCCTAACACCATTATTTCTCATAAATGTTCATTTTCTATAACAAGGTAATGGACTGAGGAAGAGGACAGATCTTGATCTCACTTATATCGATGTAAATTAGGAATAACTCTTCTGAGATTGGAGTGGTTACTTTGATTAAGCAATTGAGATCAGAATCTGGCTCAGGAACTTTGCATAGTCACTATTAAATTTGGAAGAGGGATCCCCTGTCTGTCTCAATTTCTCAAGTGCTATCTGTCTGTTACCACGCACACAAACGTTAATTGTGTGTTTTAAAACTTTGTTTGGTTGAACCTGTCATCCTAGGCTAAAATTGTGTGACCTAACTTGTAGTAGCTTTTGCAGTGAAGGTATCATTTACTGTTGAGTATATTTTACTGTGCTGTTACAGATCTTTTCACTCAACCAGCTGTCTAACATGTTGAATAGTCTTTCATCTTGTCAAACACTTCCATTCCCCTTTCTACAGCTTTCTCAGCCAACATGTACACACCTAATCAATCTAATGCCACTGTCTCCAGACTTTAAAACCAAAAAGCACTGCCCAAACCACGTTTTTAAAGAGACAGACATCCTTTTCCAGTAAATTCATCATCAGGAGGACTGATAAATTGTTAAATGAGAGGAAACACTTCTCTGAAACTGTTACTCTAGGTCCAGCCTTAGAGCTCCAGTTCACCCTCTGAATCTGTCATTCGGTAAAGGCTGTTGGGAGCTTCCCTTCACACCGATTGTGTATATGTTAATGTAATTTAATTGAATAAACAACATACCCATGGAACTGAGCTTAAATCCTCTTGCTTTTGCTTACATATACTTTTTTTGTTGTTGCCATTTTTAGGCAAACAAGATTAGTCTGCCTTAATCTGTTCAATGCCATTTTTTCTTATTTTTTTCTTCTTTTCCTTCATCAATGGGAGCTCCATCAGTAGATTGATATTTACATCATATAAAAGGCAGGCAAAAAAAAAAAAAAAAGCCATTGGCACTGCTTTCAGGTGGCCCCCACTATGTGATAAAGTATATACCAAACGCGGAATGGAGTATTCATTAGGGTTGCTTTTATTTTTATTACTTTTATTTTTATTAGATATATTACCTCCTGAGACTGTATGAAGTGAACCATGTCACTGGGTGAGATTACTACTCAGTTAATAGCAGTTCTGAAATCAGTCAGTTGGGAACAGGCTATGTTGCAAGAACCTCTAAAATGCGCATATGTGCAGTGGGGGCCAGGGCAGCTCTCTGAAGGGGAAGGTTTTCTGCTGTTGCAGGATTCTCCAGTGGAACATTTTTCAATTGCATGCTCATTTCCATATGTGCTTTTACTTAAAACAGATAACAACACCTGAAACAAACAGTTTTATAGCCAGCAGGTACACATGAAATAGAGAGGCCTGAACAAACAGGTTGAGGTGGCTGCTTTGTATATTCTGCTTGGTTTTGAATTACTAAAGATGGAGGGAGGTAAAGACACTTCAACCTTTAAGCCCCTTTGACATTCACAAAGTGCTAAAAGTCAGCTGGGGTCTCAGCTCTGACAAATTTGCATCTCTTTGAATATGACGCTTGAAAAGCCAAGCCGCTAGATTAAATTTTGCCATGGAGAAAATGAGAAAGGCTTCCATCTCCCAGGTCTACTGGGAGGATCTTTATGGTTGATTTACTTTTTTAAAATAAATGTTTCTTTATGTGTTTTCTCTAGTTTGTGTCCAGCCTTCCTCTATCAAGAATTCTGTAACTTCTGCCAGTTTTTCAGCTCACAGTAGGTTAACCTGGGCAGACTACAAGGTGAAAAAACATTTCAATCCATACTGCATATCCCTTCTGTGTATTCTGATTAAAATTTGCAAGCAAACCCTGGAATAAACTATACCTGACATGACTTCTAAAATAATTTACACAGTTTATAAACCACTGGCTAAATCCTCCAGCCCCTCCCTATGTGCTATTTGTATGCAGAAGCAATGAAGGTTTGCAGGAGCGGGCCCAGCTATGTAGTTGAAACCGTACTATAAAGGACAGCAAGCAGAGTAATGGTTACAGTGAACCCATAAAAATAATAATCTGATTGCCCATTGAACAAAATCTGCTAAAGTATGAATTATCTAATGAGCTACTATAGTTCAGGCTGACTTATTCTGTATTAAGTCAACAGTGACACCACTGACAAGTGGGCTTTCTGGCAGGGTGAAGGCAGGATTTGGCACTGGTTTAGGTTTGGAGCTGTTTCAGTTAATGAGAAATAAAAGGTTGTGTGTAAAGGCAATTGGTTCAGGGTTATAGAAACTTATAATATGGACTTTATTTATTTGCCAAGGATTTATGGCAACTTCCTAATTTATAGCCATCTCAGGAAAAAAAACTTTTCACAGATATTGTATGTAAACATTATTTTAACTCTTATTGCACTTCCCAAGTACATTGCTGTTGTGCTTGCATTATTAAAGAGGGTGAGTGCTTGAAAACAATCTAGAACTTACAACGAAATATAGTACAATTTCCTTATATCTACATTTGCTACTTTGGGAGACTCACTATTGTGGGGGTTTCTAAAGCAGAATGAATATTTCTTGTGAAGTAGGAAAATAATCCTTCAATGCTCTACTTTACTCTGTCTTTGTATCTCATGAATAAGTGAAAATGTACATAATAGAGATCATATCCAGAGCCAGTAGGAGATGCTGTGTCTGAAGGTATGTTTTTACCCCTCTGTTTGCAAGCTTGGTGAGTTATGAAAAAAATAAATTATAACTTGTTTTTCCTTTTTTATTTTTATTTCCTTGCTGAGTTCTTGTAATTTTCTGGCAGTTCACATAACATTAGAATGAAATGTAGTCTGTAGTTAGGACTTAGCAACCCTGCAGTTTTAACTCAGTCACTTGAGTTCCGATTTAGCCCAACATGTGTCTCGAAATAACTCATGAGAGCAGATTGATGATATAGTTAGAAGAGGAAGAACAGCACTGGAGACTGGCAGTACTAAGCAATCTGGTTATTAAATGTATTTCAGCATCTGAAGAAGTCTAACTTTCTGGGAAAAAAAATAAAAGGAAAAAATCTAGGAGCCCAATCAATCTCCTGCTGATGTTGAAGGAATTGATAAGGTGTAGGGAACCCTTTTTATGTACTTAAGTATATTTCCAGCTATTAAACTGATCCTGAGCATCTTGACATCAGCAAGTAACTGTCATACCAGTGTCTCATTTAGGTCTGTTTGCTTCAGTTAACATTGTGGCATTCCAGCTGCAGATGGCGAAGCATTTTCTCTTACGAGGCTGAAGCCCTTTCCAGCAACTAAATGGTTTAATGCTTCATTTATCCACCTACATTTTTTTCACCTTTCAGTGTCCGTTGCTATTAGTACTGGGATTTTCCTCTGTGTTCAGTTGTTGTTGGTGCTCTCAGGCCAGCTCCCATCCATGTTTGCTTTTCAAACTTCACCTTTGTTTACTTCATTCCCTGCTCTTGCACACCCCACCAAAATGTAGCCGTTTGTTGGTGATCATCATCACCTCCAGGATTGTAGTACACAAGTAGCAGTAGCCCCTGCCAAGACCATTCTTGCTGAAGGAGGAAAAGCACTTTGCTCCCAGTCAGTTACACCTTCCACAGAACAGCGAACCTCTTGTCCCATGCTAAAACCATCTATGGGATGGTGACTAAACACTACCTAGAAGATACAGTACAGTCAAGCAGATGCTTTATTCAGAATTAGGGTCCTAGCTCCCAATAAGTCTGCTTCCCAGCTAGGCTAATGACTCGGATTCCTTTTTTAGAGAAAGAAAAAAAGTGAATGATCTGGGAGCCTCTGAGTAAAGCACTTCAATACCTCATTTGAATAGAGTCTTATGCAATGTATTGGAGTTTCTAGGACAGTTCCCTTACAAATAGATCATTACAGCAGTAAAAGCCAGTTTATTATTTAACCAATTCAGGCTGAGTGGAGACTGGAGAGTATTAGCACTTGCATTGATTGTATGTAAGAGTCTGGTAATTAATGATCAGATTTTTCAGCAACAGTGTTGAGGAGAGAGTGCAATGTTCCCAAATAGGTATGACTGAGGAGGTGGTAACTGAATTGAGAATTAGCCAAGAGATAAGGGCAATAAAAAGCAGGTCATTCCCATAACTGATTGCCAATGTTGTGTCCACACATCACAAGTATTTCTCAGTGATTATTCATTATTACACAGTGAGTGGATTAAACCAGGCTCTTTGGGTCTGGATCGACACAATAGTTTCCAGCCTTTATATGCTGCTTATCCCCAGTGGAATCCGGAATAATTAACAGAGAAAGTCAGTTGACTCAAAAGCCTCCTGGGAATTGCTGTTAGTGGTCCTAAGCCAAAATAAGGGGTAAAGAAATGTCTCCAAGGGCTGGAGATAATATACAGATATGGCTTGAAAAGGCCACATTTTTCCTGATCCTGGCATGCTTCTTGTTATAAATGGTCAGACTGCAGCTCAAGTCTTTGCCAGTATTTGTTCAGTAAAGAGTGGCTCAGAAAAAATAATTAGATTTTGACTGCAGTTTTAGTGTTCTGCTTAGTTCTCATTTCTATCTTAAGATATCTCCAGAATTCTTCCTTTAAATTTACTCAGTGGCTACAAATTTCTTAGAACCTTAGGTTCACTTTTACTCTTGAATGATGCACTTCAAAATTGTTTTATGTTTAAAAACATGGAACAGTATGAATTGTTCACATACATACTGCAGAAATACATGGCTTGTAATCAGCTATTTACCACACTTTCCTTTGATGTGACCTCCTAATTTTAAGATTTTCCTGTGATTTACTGTTACATTTTAATGTTTATAGCAATAAGCATATTTATATATTTTAACGAAACAGAGATGGATAAAAATTCACATGATTCTTGAACTTCCAGATTTATTAAATCCTCCTTTTTCTTGCAAGATTATATTCTGAAGGGACACTCACATTTAGAGTACATCTCATCCACTTCATGACCATAATTACAACTATATTCCATATCTAAGGTGAATTTTGTTTTAATTCCTATGGTACTGGTCAATAGTAATAAGTATTAAGAAAGCTTTAAGAAATAATTTTTAATAAAAATTATATCCAATTAAACAACAACAACCTTCCTTCCTATCCATCTCCAATCATTTCTGCACCTGATTTCTAACTGTGCTATATGTGTTCTGCATTTGTCCTTCAGATGGTACAATCTTTACAGTACTAGCCTAATTTCTGGCTCATTCAGTGGGGACTACATGGTCAGCATATAGCTGAACAACACACAATAGCACACAGATTTGAAATAGGTGCAGACACCCACCAGGTGCACTTCTTCAATAGCTATAAATCTAAATGCATATATGGTTACTCACACATTTAATATCATGTATGTAAACAAATGAGGACAGACGCATTTACATGAAATGCTATCCTCACAGCACCCATCTCAAGGTTATGCAAATTGATTTTGTTGTTGTTATTTTCTTTTGTGAAGTACAAGCAGATACCCATGATCTGAAATTTACTTTTTCAAAATAATAACAACGTTGTTAGTAACAAGGCATGTTTAAATCAAATTGGACAAGCTTACATTCCCTTCTGCCCCTTTCTCTCTCACTCCCTCTGCCTCTCCCCCTATCTCTCACTTTACCTTCCCAACGGCACTATTTTATTTCAGAAAACTTACGAAAATTGTTGAAACACACACTACAAAGCATTTGGTTTTTTTTTTTTTTTTTCTCTCTCTCTCCCCTTTTTTTTTTTTTTTAATTTTTTTTTTTTTTTTTTTTTATTTCTGCAGATAGCCCCCAAAAAAGGCAGGGATGTCAAAGGCTTCGAGTCCCCCCTTTGACATTCACGCAGTGCTGAGAGTCAGCCGGGGTCTCAGCTCTGACAAATTTGCATCTCTTTGAATGTGACGCTTGAAAAAAGCCGGAGCTGCTAGATTAAATTTTTTTTTTTTCCGTCGAGAAAATGAGAAAAGCCTCTATCTCTCTGCCGAGTCTACTGGGAAGATCTTTATTCTGATTCTTGTTAGAATTGTTTATCACCCTGACAGACCAGACTCGGACGAGATAAAGGCGCTGCTCCATCACGGGGCCTGACAGTGGTAGGACATGCAGAGAAATGAAAGGAGCAGGGGAAAATATTATTAATAGATGCCGACTTGATTTGCCTCTATGGCACGTCAAGGAAGGAAAGGAGGGGGGAGCCACGGCTTGATTGCAAGCCTATGAAGTTCTGTCCAAAAAAGAAGCTATTTTTCATTAAGTGATAGAAGGGCTTTTTTCATGTTCTTTCCTGAGGAGCTGATAACTTATGCAGTTTATTCTAACCCTGCTGATTTCTGTCAGGGAAAGAAAACTCCTGAAAGATGGCTCCAGCTCGTCCTTTTCAGAGAAGGAGGCTGTCTTGTCAAAAATGGTAGCAAAGCTTTAAAGCCCCAGCCATGACTCCTGCAAGGTCCCTTGGATGTGATTGGGTGTGCATGTGTTGGTAAGCACGGGGGCCATGGGAGGAAGGTGTTATTATCTGCCCGCAATGGCCCTCGCAAGGGGAAAAAAAACAAAAACTGTTTTTTTTTTATATATATATATATATACAGAGCAGTGTTTGCATGTATGGACATACATTCCTGCACTGCATGCACTGGAGCTTTGTTTGAACATACATGCAGAAACCTTCCTTCTGCTGCCTAATTATTCTGCATTTAGCATCTGATATGCTCATGTGCTGAATTTGAGAACAGGAGACTGGGAATAAACTTAGAGCAGTCTTGTACAAAATTAGTGTTAAAAATGATAACCAGCTCCCTGCTCCCTCCTGCATGTAAGGGCTCTCTTAGAAACCCAGCCAGCAATGCCAGGTGAGGGGTCCTGCAGTAACGTTGACTCTGCTTGGACTTTCATGTGCTCTGGAGCAACAGTTCCCCTGCAAGATGGTTATTACTCTTAGACAGGATTCATTTTTACAGGGAAAGTGGGAGTGATAAATAGTATTTGTGCAAAGAATAGCCACATTATTGTTATTCCTGAATCTGTTACATCTGCAGCTCTGACCATTTGGGGCATTCACTGCAATCGTTACACAAACACAGTTTCTTACCTGTAATGTCATTGTTTTTCTCCTGAAAGGATTGTGTATGATCACTGATCTTGGCTGAATTTTAATTCAACTATTGGAGCAATGTTTCCTGAGGGCAATAGAATCATAGAATGGTTTGGGTTGGAAGGAATCTCAAAGATCATCTATTTCCAACACCTCTTCCACAGGTACGATTGTTGTCAGCTTAATTAGGCAGATTAGGTGCTCAAATCAACAGGATAGGTCTATTTTTGTGTACCTACTCTTTGAGATCTTCCTACTGGATCAATTTTACAATGTGTTAAGCATCTCCAAAGAAGATATGAATGCTGCTTGGCTCTCTTTGGTTTTGGTAGGATTGGACTTTTCGCAGATCATTACTTATCACTGGAAAGGAGAGTAGTCTTTTTCTGGACAGCTCGTGGACTGAGATTGCTAGGCAGGTCACTTTCCCTTTGTCCCTCAGATTTTTCATAATGAATTGTTCTTTATAGTAAGAACAATAAACACTTGTCAAAACCCGTATCTTTTCCATTCAGTTTACAATAAGAGATGAATAACTGACTTTGTATGTGAAAAGTGAAAAAAATTAAATGTCATTAGGTACCGTGTCCCCAAAGTGTTATGTCCTTAGAATTTTAATCTTCATGTTCTATTCCCATAGCCATGTTTTTGTATCATAACCTGAGCTAAAGAGAAAATTTCATTATTTTTTTTCAAAGAGCTTAAGAAAGACCTGAGGCATCTCCTAGTTAACTAACTCTCCCACATCTCTCCCATAAAATCAAGTCTGATAATGACTTTCAAATTTAGGTTCAGATGGTAAAGGTAGGTTCTGCTTGTGGAAGTCCAGGTAGTGCCAAGTGAAGAAATGTGTAAATGTTCAGATTAAACAATTGCCTTCTTTGTTTTTTTTTTTTTAACCCCATTTTCATTCCTGATTTCTGTTGATTTTTTATTAAAGATGTCTTGAAACATCAGGCAGACCGATGTGCCTGGTGTCATACTGGGGTTATGTAATGCTGTGAACTAAATGCATATGGCATGGTTAACTACGCTACTATATGAGACTAGAATATTCAGCTATCTAGTTATCCAGCTATTCCTTATTGTGTTGGATCCTCATGAAAATTAATCTATGTACACTTGAATTTAAAATTAAGAACATTTTAAACTACTATTGAGTGGTACTCAAATTACTGTGGCGTAATAGTTATTATATATGATGCATATAAATGTACTGGAAAACTTGACCAAGGGTATGGAGGGAGGGAACTAACTTAGCTCAGATCATCTGATGGTAAGTCAAAAGGACCTCTGAGCTGAAAAGAGGGAAGCAGCTACTGTAGGTTGATGTACTAGTAGTATACAAAGAAAGACACTGAGATCTTCCAGCTTTTGTCCTTCCTACATTTTCTGTGTTGCTTCTTTACTAGGCAGGTGTCTGTGAATTACCAACAACCTTGTGTATGGATAATTAGTTCTGACATCATAGGTTACATGAACATTGTGAATAATCCTGTATTGTCTCATTGTGAGTAACAGTAAGTTAAAACGTGATGACCAATTATGGGAGGTAGATCCATTTGTTGATGGCAAAATTATACAAGTATCTTGTGAACTCAGGATCATGTTGTACTTGGTTCTGTGCAAAGCACGTAGCAAAAGACTGTCTACATACATCAGACAGCCAAAGGTAGAAGAAAAGAAACAATGACTGGCTTTTCATAGCTTGGGATTTGAAGAGTGTTAATAGTGAGCAACAGTGATCACACAGAAAGTCTGAAGAAAGGTTGAATGGTTGATCTGAGATCTTAAGTTCCAGTTCAATTTCTTAACAGCAGTGCAGCCCTTAGCCCAGCCCAGAGTGGCTCAGGGCTGTTTTGGCTGAGCTATGCTCACTGTATCATGTTCCATTGTATTGTGGACATAAGAAGCACTTTAAAAAGCATTCCCTTTTTTATGACTGGGTATAGTTTAGCCTAATTCTGAGAGAAAGTATCATGACATAGGTAGGGATTTGCCTCTTTTTAACTGCACTTGTTTACATTGCTCCAGTGACAAGGAGGAATATTGCTAATGTAACTTTGAGAAAGGAGACTGAGTTATGCATCCCCAAAGTCCTCTATTTGCATAGTTTTAGAAAGCGGATATATTTGGCAGGCTTTCTCTTTATTCAGCCAAGGTTTTGGCACATGCCACAGTACAGAGGCTGTATGAGCATCATGTAGCAATTCAGACTGGGAAAACAGATGTGGATTTGTGTTTTGATATGTGTGGAGTCTCTACCATGAAAATATCTTTGGGTAGTCAGTACACCCAAACTGCACTGTTCTCATGTAGGACAACCTTATAGTTATTCTACAGAAAAATATTTTACTAAATCTTGTACTGAATATTCGGGGTTTTTTTGTTGTTGTTTTTGTTATTTTTATCATTTAGTTATGCTGTTCCATTTTAACCCTGTCTTGTGTAACTTAATGATTTGTGTAATTTAATTTCTTGGGATTCATTTTGTGTCAGACAGTCATCCGGAAGTTTGGGTCCTTATATGTACTATCCAGATCCTTGGATCTAAAAGGTAAGAATGTGAGAGGGTGATATCATAAGCTTTTTTTTTTTTTTTTTTTTTTTTTTTTTATAATAACTCCATATGATCAGACTGCAAAACCTAAAAGAAATGACTTTTCTTCTGGTATTTCATTACTTCTAATGCTGAGTGGGAGCACATTTTACACAATGTGCAAAAACTAATGAAACAGTGAGTTAGCTAAGCAACATTGAACAGAAGAAAAAATACTTGCTTAGAAATGAGTTCAAATTTAGACTAAAGAGCTTGTAAGTGGAGTGCAAATTTAACAGAAAGAATTTAAGACCTGATATCATATCACTGGCAAAATTACCTTGATTTAAATGCACATCAGTTCAGGTCAATAAAAGGCAATTTTTTCATATGATGATATGAAATCCTGAGTAATGTCTGGAATGTGTTCATCGCTGATTTTTCTGAATTATGTGGGGAAAATAGTAACTTTTGCATTATTATACAATCTCTTATTAATAATCTCAAGTGTGTTGGTTTCAAGTTGCAGAAGTATGAAATCAGATCTATTAAATCACAATTACTTTATATTTACAGAAAACACATTTATACATAAGGATAGTTAGTGGTTTGCTGGGTTTTTTACAAGACTGTGCAGAAACAATGCTACTAGTATGTTCATAACACTAAATTTTCAACTGAAAAAGCAATTATAGATTGATTCAGGCCAATCTCCAAACAAGAATTAAAAAATTGCTGTAATTACTTGCAGGGTGTGTAAACTACCTTCATTGATACTGACTGACCAGCTGGCTGCCATTGTGAGCATTCTCTTTGGTTCCTACTTTCATCAGTCTAATTTGTTTTCTCATAGGAAGTTTTGCATATGTGGTACTAATTTGGGACGGCTACACTAGAGGAATTGATTAATATTGTATTTTTAATATCATGCGCTACGTTTATCTATAAATTTGACCTTTTTTTCTCTTTCTGAAAAAATCTTCAATTAGCCTATTTCTAGTATTTGGAAAGAAGATTTCAATAAATGTAAAAATGTAACCATCTGTCATGGTTGGTTGTCACATGGCTTCAGCTGGGGCGAGGGTCAGTTTTAACAACATTGCTACAGAGAAATGTATGTACAGGTCCATCTATTTCTGCACAGCTGCAAGAAAGAGATATCCTAATTGTTTGCCAGACCCCAATTAAAGACTTCATTCAGCTCTTCTTGCTCAAGAACTCATTGAAACTTGATTTAAACTTTGTTTATTGCAACATATCAAAGCATGGAAAGCTCATTCATTTGTTTCTCAAAATAAGCACGTTAGGATATCTGAAGGAACTTTTCAATGATTCCCACAGTATGCACTCTCCCACTCTGAAAGTTATATGAATAGAAGAACTGTTAAAAAAAAGCCTCTTTTAAAACCACTTTTCAGTATCTAAGTACCTTCTCTTCTTAAGTCATCAAATTTGAGAAAAGATTGACAATAGAGTGTTCTTTTTGGGGGAGCAAAAGAGTGGGGGAAAGCTGTCCTTTGATATTGGTTCATATTCAGGGAACAGCCTGGGTTAATAATTTAAAGGTAGGAAGTTAATTTATGCATTCCTGAAAACCTCCTTTTGTGCAGTTTTAGAAAATGCATACATATGACAGGATATCTCATTGTTCTCGGGATGTGTTATCTTGTATATGTGGAGTAGCTTTAGTGCGATATGAAATGCAAATTTGCCTTACTTTGTTCTTGCCACTTTTATGAATATTAAAAATATGGATAAAATAATTGTGAACACTTTTGGAAAAGGTCTTTAGCTCCTAATTTCAGTGCTATAAAGTTTTTATATTGGTGCAGTAGAAAAAAAAAATTGAAAAATTTACCTGCTTATATTGGCATGAATGTAAGAAATTTAATTGAAAATTTGCATTTTGAATGCACTCTGAGTGGAATTTTATGAAGACATGAAATCCTGATGTTGATAAATTGCACAGCATCCTCTTAGGCCAAAACAATATAGTTCATTCATGTTAAATCAATGAAAACATCAAAATTTAGGTGCGTTTAGATCAGTACCAATTTTATATTACAGGAGGGGTTTGGGAAGAGCTGATATCATAGAACCATAGAATCATAGAATTTCTCAGGCTGGAAAAGACAGAATCACAGAATCACAGAATGGCCAGGGTTGGAAGAAACCTCAAGGATCATGAATCTCCAATCCCCTTGCCACATGCAGGACTACCAACCTCCCCATTTAATACTAGACAGGCTGGCCAGGGCCCCATCCAATCTGGCCTTGGACAGCTCCAGTGTTGGACATCCACAATCTCTCTGTTTCAGCACCTCACCACTCTCATAGTGAAGAACTTACCTCTGGCATCCAACCTAAATCTTCCCTCCCTCAACTTAAAACTGTTTCCCTTTGTCCTGCTGTTATCTACACTTTCAAACAGTTGATTCCCCTGCTGTTTGTAGGATCCCATTAGGTACTGAAAGGCTGCAATTAGATCACCCTGCAGCCTTCTTTTCTCCATGCTGAACAAGCCCAGCTCCCTCAGCCTGTGAGACACTATGAGAAGTGTTTATGTAATACAACGTCCTCTCTCTAGCAGCAAGGGTGGCTCTAAGGCTGCCATGTATGCCATGTTTAACATTGAGCACTACCTTTTAAAGCCATTTCCAATTTTATCTATATGATGAGTGGTGCTGCAGAAACTGGAACAATGTTAAATCAGGATAATAGATTTGTTTAAAACATTGTAGGAGACCAAAAGGCCAAATCATTATTTTTGCACATGATTCTTTAATGTAAAAATAAAAAACCACAGACTTTGCTATCCCAACATTCATTGATGTTATACCTGCACATTAAGTGCAGACTCAAATTCTTCATATTTCAAGACAAAGAATTATGGTGTAAGTACTAAAACAGATTATTGCTATGTTGGTTCTTTAATTTAATAGCAGTGCACCTGGAAAGCTGCAGACACAGAATTATTTCTCTTATTTGTTTAGATTACTGAAATAATAATGTGGATATAATTCACAGCTTGGTCTGAGATTCTTTCTACTTAAATCTTATGAAAGCTGAATCCATTTCAGGAATCAAACACCTTCTCTTCAGTGTGGATTTTAGGCTGGAGTTGTAAAGATCTTCATCAGCATGTCATGATTTTGCTTGTTTCTTGGACAAAGAACTGACAATTTCTACTACTGGCTTGGCATGACTCAAGTCTTTACCTCCCACATGATTTTGACTGACACACAGAGGAATATTAGTAAAAGAAAACGAATGTTGACCATGGGAGGAGTTGGACAAGCATGCTGGGCCAGATCCTATGTTTCTTCCTTGAGAGTTCATTTCTTTCTGAGATTGGACTCCTCTTGTATTGGACTCCTTCCCTTTTCTGCTAACATAAAGTTTCAGGTCTTAGACTGTGATGCTCATACTTAGAAGCTCCCCTCTAGAAAAGTAGCTCTCTGGATTATGTTTTCTCAGATATATAGTTATTCTTGAGCATGAACAGACTCTTACATTCAAAGGTGAAGGTAAGAAAAGTAAGAAAAAATCTCTGTTTTCCTTCATAAAGCATTCATATCCAGGACATATATTTTCAGCCACTTGCCTAGTTACCCAGTTTAAGAGGAAGAGGGTCTTTGGGCTGTTTCCTTCATTTGTCTTAATTTGGGGATAGTGCTCCCAGGGATAGTTTTCTTCTTAGTTCTTCTGAGGGGATAAAGGGAAGGCATGCAAATCAGCAATGGTTTACATGCAGAAAATCTTACCCATGTAAAAAATAAAACTTCTGCTTAAGTACTTTGTGTGTATTAGGAAGTGTATCCTTTTTGTTTCTTGGAAGGTCCACAAGTGTTGGTTTTATTTTGTATATAAACCTCTTTCACATCTAGGAAAAATGGCTATTAGTAGATGTGAATTGTTCTTTTAGGGATTTGCATAACAGGGGCCTCCAAATTATACACACTTCTTTAATGTTTTAGATAAAAACATTTGCAAAAGTCACTCTGTGAGATATTTTTTCTTGTTTTAAGCCCAGTTCCTCTTCTGGACAAAGCAATGTGGTCTTTTGTACACATGTGGGTCAGACAGGTGTTCAAACTTGTCTCTAGTTTATTGGCAGACGATTTTAAGGAACAGCATACTTATGATAACAAAGAAAGAAAACATTAAAAAATTCCTGACTATAAATACCTATATACCTTAAAAAAGTAAGTTTTACATGAAAACCTGAAGCCTTATGAGAGTAATGAGGCCCATTTACTTTCCATTCCATTTTAAGCCTTTTCCATCAGGAGTCAAGTCAAAAGGCTGTAAACTTCAGCATGAGAAACTGAAAAAGAAATTGTTTAAAAAAGTAAAAGCCTATTATTGAGCTTGATTAGAATTTTGGCCTGTCTAGAATTAGAACTTCCTGTCTTTTCCAGTTGATGAGAAGAATAGGAAGACAATTCTTTTTCATTTAAAAAAATAATTGGAGAGCAGAAAAGCTCCCTGTATCTTTGTGGATCCAAGTACAATTAGATACAAAGGCTGCTCCAAAATTAATACCTCCTATTCAATCATGTTGTCTCACAACATCAGAGGTGGATGTTTGTGGTTTGGCAGTACAGGTTGAGCATTCCTAGCAATATTCCATTAAATTTTGTTGCTGAGCAACAGATGGCAGCAGAGGGGCAATCTGGTGTAGAGGGGCAAAATGGCATCTGGTGTAGAATTGTGTATGAGGCAAAAGTGTGCCACTGAATTCCTTCATGTGGAAAAAATTGCACTTTCTTACATTCATCAACACTTGATGAATGTTTATAGAGACCAAACAGTGGTTGTCAGTGAGGCAGTAGATTGTGCATTTCAGAAGTGGCAACACTGACTTGAAAGACAAGCCATGTTCTGGATGGCCATGCTTTTTATGATTTTTATGAGCACAGCAAGGAGGTTCTTTTTCACTGCTGATGAAAATGCATAGCTAAGGGTGGTGACTATGCTGAAAATTACTGTTTTATAGCTGAGAATTTGCTCTATCAAATAGTGTTATCTTGTTCTTTTTACTGTTGCATTTTCCATGGAAATATATTACTTTTGGAGCAACCTGTGTACATGTATACACATAAACATAAAAATATATTATATTACATATAAGTTTACAGAGATACTATAGTATTGCATAGATGGAAACATAAACCTGTCAATTCAAATTTTATTTCTAGGAGTGCCAGATGCATTGTCCAGGAGTAAATAGTCACAAATGCTAGTCTATGCCACCAGCCCAAATGGCCAGTTCATTCCTCTGTGGTTTTCAGGTTTTGCACTTGATAGACTCATGTTCGCACACAGTAAGTGTCATTGCATCCCTCTCTGGATTTTTGTTGCCTTTGAAAAAGATGATATTGTGTTTCTTAAGAGTTTCCATATCAGCTGTAAGAAACTCTAGTTTTAGTGTGACCTAAAACAGATGCTATGAATGTTCTTTTTTTCTATCTTTGAATGATAGAAAGATTTGTATATTTCAATTTTACCAGTTGCTTAGCCTCCTCTCTACATGTTCCTTCTCTCTCTACTGTCTACAGGGGAGACATGGAGAGATAAGTTTTCCCTTTCTCTCTTTCCAAATTCAAACTGGAAGAAAAACATAGTAGCTATGTAGCTAGTAGTATATACTACATAGTATATATAGCTACATAGTAGCTATAATTTAGTAGCTATGGTGACTATAGGCAACATATAGCATTGCTCTGCTTTGCCAGGACTTGTTTGCTTTTGTTGCAAATACTGGAAAAGAAAGTTGTACATATGTTGCTTTTATCCTGTTCAGGGAAGTGCAGGGAAGTGGGCTGTGATTCTTTGGGTGTAAATGTGAATGTGGTTCAAGTGACCATGAGCAAGGCTGATGACATGACTTGAGATTCAGGAAGGTGGCTGAATATATAAAATATATAAAGATTTCAGGATGGAAATAAAATGAAGAGATCATCACTTTCTTTCAAAAGACAGTTCCAACAAGGAGATCAAATTTGTTTGCAAGTAGATTAGAAAGATGTAAGGCCTGTAGCCTAGACTCATGACACTATTAAATATTACCCTATGCTTGCACAATTTTTATCACCTCTCCACAGTACTTCAGTTCAGTCCCAGCATATACAATGAAATAAAAAACACATGGTGGGATTTTTAAAAGCATTCCTGTAATTTTTCAAGTCTCCACTAAAATTTACATTGACAACTGGCAGATAAAGTTTGATGTGCCATATAGATCACTCTTCTTGAGTCACAGAAACTCCAGAGTTATCAAAAGCGTGTTTTATACACGTTACAGAAAAGAAGGAAAAACAAAGCCCAGAGACACAGTCAAATCCACTAGGCCATGAGAATTTCACTTCCACTCAATGACACTGTTCTGCAACTGTGGGCAGCAGATTGTGTTTGGATTGTCAGGGAAACAGTCAGGCCATTATTGTTGTTGTTTAATTTTTTGGTGCTTTTTTTTTTTTTTTTTTTTTTTTTTTCTCCTACCCAAATTATTGGGAAAAAAAAAAAAAAAAAAAAAAAAAAAAAAAAAGAAGTTGATTTCTTCAACAAGCAGCTGCAATGACAGATGGCTGATGAATGCACTACCAGCAGTTCCAATGGAACTCGACTCCGTGGGAGTCGGGGCATTGCGCACCTTCCAAAGGGCACCATGGTAGTCACTTGGGAAGGGGAGTGAGAGTCGGAATTTCTAACCATGGTGAAAATGTACTGAAGGAAGAGAACATGATGACAAGGGGTGAGAAAGGGAAGGGAGTGATTGAGATCCATCCAGCTGAGTCTTTATCCCCAAGGATGAATTAAGATGAAATAGGGGCCTAGAGCCATAAAAACTTCAGGAACACTTTAACATAATGTCTCCTCTGATAAAACATATCATTTTAGCCACCCATTTGCCATTAGGCTTTGTTGCTCTTTCTTCCCCAGCCCCCAGATGGATTTCTCATTTATCTATTTGATACACTTTTCTACTCTTTCCCATTTCTCCTTTTTCCCATAGCTGTCTCTTCCTAGCCTTATGATCACATGTGATGGTGAAGGAAATAGTTGGGCTGTTGCTCTTCTCAAGGCTGTTACAAAACTAGTTTCCTCATGCCTATCAAAGGTCTCTTCATGAGTCTTCCTTTATAACCCAGCATCAGGTAACCCCTGATCAGTCCTACCAGGCAATGTGTTCTTCAACTGCTGGTCTGCTATGCTTTGCCCTCCCCAGAGTGAAAAAATACATTGCCCAGGTTGGTTATACACATGCACCATTTAAATGGATAGTAAGCAAAGTTTAATGGTGTTTTATTCTGATCCTCCTCTTATTACTTGCAAATTTTAATTTAGTGTTGTGGCAGAAAATAAACAGGGAAGGAACAGGGGCTCTACACTCAAACTAGACAGCTTACCACATCAAATAAAAATTTCATAACCTGAAAGATACCCCAGCCTACCATAGCCCCAATACTAGTTGCTTTCTTCACCTCCTTGTATGCAGAACAAGGTGAAAGGAGAACTGATGGTGGATGAAAAAGCAATAGAAGTTTGCAACAGGACAGTGTGTACAAGAAAAACAAACAAACAAAAAAAAAAAACAAAAAAACAAAAAAACAAACTCCTCCAGCAGTAAATGTACTCTGTAAACATAAAAAAAATAACAACTTAAACATATATTCCAAATCTATCTCCAGTGAGAATCAATTATGTTACGTACAATGAATTGAGAGAAGAGGCTGGTGAGAAAGGGCACCTATTATTATTTTCAAGTCAAGTCAACCATCCAAGTTTACATACAGAAGTCAGTTTTCGTTCTGTTTTGTTGATGGCCTCCTCTTGTCTCTCTTCCTCAGTGCATTTCCTACAGTTTCCCCATGCAGCTGTAGTTACATACATCCAAATAACACTGTACTTCAAACACTGAAGGAATGGTTTTCCTAATGCTTCTAAACGTCTTTTCTATTTCCTTGTATTTATAAACCTAGTATAAGCAGTGTTTATTGAAGGGTGTTCTATATCAGAAAATGCAAGTGTAAAGACTATCTAAGTGTGTGTGTGTGTTTGTGTGTACTCATGCATGCATGATTACACGTGACCAAGGAGGTGAGAAAATACCACAGATCATTAATGAAATAATGATAGCTATTTCTTTCATATCTGGGGCTAAAAAAAAGAAAGGATAGGTTTTATTCTTGAATCTGTACATCACTAACTAGTACTAACACACAGAGATTTTTTCCATATTACCAAAATTACAAAATGGGAAATGAAAAGAGGAGGGGGAGAAAAGAAATTGTTGGAAATGATTGTTTCTCATAGGGTGTTCTCTAATAATGAGAAAGGAGCCCCAGTTCGAACTCTTGATTCTTTGCCAGAGAACAAAAACTTTACAGCAGTTTTCTACCTTTAATTGTATTACTCTTCTAGTAATCAATAAAGATAAAAAAGGATCATTCTATGTACAATATGAAATCTCATGGAGTCTGACTATGTGGAGATAGATTCCACTTATCTGTCTCTAGGGGTAACTTCTCTTGCAGTAGAAAACTCAATTTTTATTTGGATTTTAAAAATGTTTCAAATTATCCAGTCGATGCTACATGCATATGAAAAGATTTATTACCAAATATTCTCATCTTGATGTACTGGATCTATGCACCCAATTCTCACTGATGTTAATGGATATGCGTCTGCAGATCCCTGTACATCAAAGTAGTACCCATGAGTACTACAAACACATAGGTACCTGGATAAACAGCACACAGATTAACCCATTGCTGTTTTTAATTCTTTATATAAACCTTGGTCTCATCTTTCTAAGGACTAAGAGCTTGACATAGGAACCTGAGTCAAATTCCCTCACACTTGAGCTGAGGTATTTGATGGCGACACTCACACACAGCATGGCAGCACACACTCTAATTGGTGGGGGAGGGCATGACTCAGATTTTCAGTGTGCTGAGTCATCCTTGTTTCTGACTATCAACCAGGGGTTTAAAAAGGGCTGTTAAGTACTTGGAGGCAGATATGTTGCATCAGGCCGTGTAGTTAGTAGTAACTCCCATTCTTGTCCTATGCCAGGGGTGATTCAGAGGACATAGCTAACACAGTGGTTCCTAGGGAATAGGCTGCTGGGGACCCTGTTAGCCTTTAATGTTAAAGGTGAGACGAGAGATGAAGAAAGAGCAATCAGAATGTTCAAACATTTTCCTGGAGTCTTAAACTTAAAACCTCAGGTTGGATTCTTAAAAAATCTTGGGTCATGTTTTAATATTAAGAGAAAACCCATGTATTATTATGATTATGATTATTATTAACAGTACTATTAATTAAAGTCCTATATATTTGCCAATGTAAATTCTAATTAAAGTAAGTTAAATATACTAAAAACAAAACAAAATTAAAAAACACATGCCATGTTAGAATTCAAAGCAAACAAATGAATGTTTTTAAAATGAAAAAAAATGATGAGTTAGAAAAATTAATTAAAGTGGGGCCAATAACTATACCATTTGTTAGAAGATAATAAAGCTGCAATAAAATCTCAAGGAAAGCACACTCCTGAAAGATGGCTGTGGCAATTAGGACACTGATGGGCTAATAAGTAATAATTAATAATACCTTGTTTGAAATTTCACTTTCTTATTCCTAGATCAACAAGTATCTTACAGAGAAAGTATCATTTGCACCATTTCACTGATGTAGGAGGAAGAGACATAGAGTACAGTGAACAGAGTCACTCAAAGGTATGGCTATACGAACAAGTTACCACAATTTAATTAGGGAATAGATTAACAGTCAGCTACTCTGCTTTAACTTCTGTTTGCCTGCTCATATCTGGTTGTAAACAAAATCCAGCCTAGCTTGGGTCTATTGAGAGGCTATGCCCCCTCTCTCCCTGCAGGAAGCTGAAGTGAGGATCTGGTACTCTGACATGATGGCTAGCTTACTGCAGTGGCATCTCCATTAAAAATCTGGCTAATTTATGTTTGTTGGATGGAAGTGGTCACTTAATGAGACTCTGCTAGTATTGAGATGATGGAATATAAATGGACAAGGTTGCTGGGAAAGCAGTGATAGAGGGGGTGAGATGTGTCAGGCCATCAAGCATAGAAAAGTAAAAATCTGATGCGGTAGGGTTCCAGTGAAAACAGGTGGTGTGGGAACACAGCTCCCAGTTGATAGAGCTCAGAGAGAAGGGGATCAGCCATAGCCAGGGCCTGTATTGTTTAAGGCTTTAAGATCCGTAAGAGCCAACTTAAAATCAATCTGCTATTTTGGATGCAGGCAGTATAAAGTGTGCAGCATGGTAATGTGCTCCTGCTGGCTCACAGGGCCGAGCACACGTGCTGCTGTGCTCAGAGTGGCAAGCAGCACTGAGGAGCATGGCTCTAAGCTCCGCTAAGATAGTATTACAATAGTTGAGCTTCCTGGTAACAAGGTCTGCCTTGCTACATATGTAATAGGCATGGGATAAACTAAGCATACATCTGGTGCATGTAGCCTAACTGGAGGGGTATTGAAAAGCTTGATGCTTGAGACAGAAATCTGACTTCATCTTAAGCATTGGCAAAACTCCATTAACTTTGGTTTGAGCCTGTGCTTGCCAGGTACTTTTCCAGCAGCACTGTGGCCCAAGAGAGTACCAACACGCACCCAGCTCTCAAAGTCTGAAACACTTTTCTTCAGCATGCGCAGAAACATAACGAAAAGCATTCCAGCTGAGAACCCTTATCTAATGCCTTCCTTTACCAGCTCAGCCAAGGAATATCTCCTGCTGTATGAGGACACCTCTCTTGCCCTCTATAGTTGAAGTTCAAATCAGTATGTTGATAACGTGGGGTTATGTATGAATTTCACTGATGTATTTAATCTATATTTTACTCTTAATCTGTTCCAAACTTACTATATCCCTCACACTGTAAAATCTGGGAGAAGATCTCTCACTGAGACAATATTCTCCTACATGTATTTTCATGTGGCCCATTTTAATTCCAGAAACCCTCTTCATCTAAAAGCCCTAACACTTAGTCCAATGACAGCTAGTAACATGAGGTCTGAGTCAGAAAACTCTTGATTATCACTACTCTCCCATATGTCTTACATTCCTTTGGATTCTGCACCAGGCAAATGCCTAAACACTCATTTGTAGCTGCAGGCACACTGCTTTTTCCTGGCACTCTGCAAACCACCTCCCTTTCTTTCAGCAGTTTTCTGGTTTTGGCGTGATGCAGTAAATGCATTTACAGAAATCCAAAGGGCTGCAGAGGAAAACTATGCTGAGGGAACACAATCCTGATAGAAGAAGGTGGGCAGCTCCTCCATATGGCCAGCAGAATGGCCTCCTGGGCTTTCTGCTTACACTTAGGGAAGGATAGGCATCTCCAGAGGTGGGTCAGCATGTTGGAGACCTGCCATACCCCCCACCAGTGCCTGTCTAGCTCTCAAGAATCTCCATCAGCCATACTCACCCATTAGGCTCTTCCATCAAGCTTCTCAGCTAAGAGAAATTGTGCACCCAGGTATCACTAGTGGCTTCAACTAAGCGGTAAAGTGCTTTAGTCTTGCTAAGCTTAGATGGAAGTGAGCTAGGGATTTGAAGATCAAAAAGTGTTAGACAGGATTTAGATATGCAAGTCTTCTCTGTATTGAACTCTCTGTCTAACCTTTTTGGCGAATATCATTTGCTGTTAAAGAATAGGCATCTTGATATTCTGTAGTCTGCTGTGTCTGCCACAAATTAGAAGTGAAAAATACATAAAAAGAAATTATTCATAAATAGGCGTATTACATATAGAGAGAGAAATGTATGTATATGTGTTTGTGCACGTTAAGCAAAAGGAAGAATTTTTGCACAAGTAGAAAAGCATTTTTTTGAAATGAATGTATGATACTCTGTGTGAAGTTTACAGTCATAACAGGAAATCATGCAATTTCTGCAGAAAGATTTTATTTAAAAAAACCAGAGTGCATCTCGTTGACCTACATTCAGCTTCCCCAGCATACACTGTACCTGCAGAACTTTTCTGCAGAGATACATTGTAGATATAGATCAAAGGGAAATGCTGGTGTCAGAATTGTCTAAACGTCCCTTTCCTATATCATTGCCATGCATTTGCACTGACTTTGTAACTTTAATCAACCTGTAAACTGTTCCTTGGACTGCTGTCTTTAAAAGCTGGATAGGCTGTGCATGGGGATAATGAATATCTGTACAGCAGACAAATGAAGCTCTCTGTTGCCCCAGAATGAAAACACCTACTTTTTTAAAGGACTACCTAAGATAGATTCCAGTACGTAACGGTATCAAAGTAAATTTAGCACCTGTGTTAAAAGAGATGTAATCTGCTGCCAGTTTAGATTCATCCTGTTCAGCTTGTACACTGATTGTTTTACTGAACACTTGGTCTCCTCTTTAAAGAAGGCCACAGAAGTGTTAAGCACCACATGCTGGAGGTGCTGGATTTTATTATATGCACATCTGCCTGGTGTGACTTAGACTGAGACCTGTCAACTAATTTTCCACAATATCACACTATAATGAGCCTTGATACATAAATGGGTATGTGTGCATAAAGAGCAGTATTGGGCAAGAAGGGGGCTATGCAGTGTAATACTGATTGCTGTAGCACTCAGCTTTTAGGCACCACAGTGTCCGGTGAAAGCCAGCAGTGCCATCCTCCAGACATCTCACATAGCACATAATTAGGTATGAAAGAAAGAAAGCTGACAAAAAAAGAAGCATAGAAAGAGGTGAAGAGTATATTCTTCCCTTAGAAGAAGGGAAAATATATCCTTCCCCTTAGAAAATATGACGCATCTAAATGCCGACTTAGTGTCTGCATCCTCACTGCACTACTACGTAGTTGTAGACTGTAGGTCTGTAGCTTTGTAGCTTTGTCAAGCATGTATGCTTTGTTAATACATAATCTCCGTACGATTGCCTTTTCCTGTCAGATAACTTCATTAACTTGGTGTATTTTTCTATTTCCTTGATTTTGACATCCTGAGTGTATTAAAACCCAAGGCATTCACAAACATTACTGTTGAATAAGTATTTTTCTGAGATGGAATGTATTCTCTCTGCTTTCAAGGAATTTCGTTTCAATTTTCAAGAAAAAAAAGAAGAAGAAAAAACATAGCATAGGCAAGGCAAAGAGAAAATGCTTCCTTCCCTCCAAAAATAACTGTTTTAGGCTTTATAGAAAATTATTTTAAACATGAAATTTTAGGATAAGTATACAATACATCAGAAAAGTACAACTGAGAAATGATTTTATATCACAAACCATAACAATTTTAAATTAGCTGCAAATGTTAAGAACTTTCTAAACCTGTAAGACTGGGATGCAAAGCTGAATTGATACGAATGTTGCCTGGAATATTCTATCACTTTAGCTTCCTATATGCTCAGAAATGGACTTATTCTCTAAAATCTCTCATCATCCCTTCTACAAAATCATCTGTTTATTTTTCTTAAGGAATAGAAATTATTTTTTGCTGCTTGTGGAGGAATATTAAGTAAAATCAATTCAATTTATATCCATCTTTCTATACCAAGTACTAAAAATTCCTCCTCCTTTCTTTTTCTAGACATCTCAAATTTCTGTTAATTTCTGATGGCTACTCATAAGACAAGTTTTAACCTTATGAACTCAGCTTCTATTGAGCCTTATCATCAGCCTTATTCACAAAGCTGCTTTGACACATTGAAAGTTTCTTCCAGATCTTATGACACATTTTATGGGATTTTCCTTGAGTCTTTATACTTTGCTTATACCATACATACCAATGCTTTATACTTTTATGACTTTTACACAATCATTTGTTACTACCAGATGTCCAGTATGAAGTCTAGCAAGAATCTGTGCTACCTCAAGATAAAATTGTTTACAATTTGGTCATCCACAGTGATAACACAGTTTACTAGAACATCACAGACAAAAACAGGCAACTCAAAGACTACATTCTTTTTTCTTTGACATACATAAAGAAAGTACACTACCAATAGATAAGTGCATGTGTTTCACCTGTTCTGAATTAGCTTAAAATCAGCCATTGGAGAATTACTTACCTTGAAAAAGGGAACAGGAAACAGGAAGGACACAGCTGCATCAAATGGGGGGGGGGGTCCTAAAAGGTAATGTTCTTAAGGTTGTATGAACATCCCTTAGCACTCAAAATTACAGGTTGTTTAAAAAAAGTGGTTCAGTGTTATTGCTATCAGATAAAATGTTGTAAGTAGTCTTAGTTATTGAAAACAAAGAGAGCAGGCTGTAAGGTTCAATTCTTACCTATGTTTCTATTCAACTAATGTTTGTTGCCCACTGTGCTGCAGTAAAACCCAGGTTTTAAGGGAATGGGGAAGTTTGATAGGAATGGTCCAGTATCTGCCTCCTTGCATTTATTACTTCTGCTCTTGTTTGTGAGTCAAACCATTGTTATTTAGGACCAAAATCCCTCTGCTGAGTGTTAAAAGTATCACAGGTAATGCTCTTGTCAGCAACACACAACTGACTACCCCTAGAGGTGGGAATATTCTGACCTTATCAGATAGTATTTTAGGATAAACTAGTAGATCCATTTAAACTACAAATGACATTACTTGTAATTAAAATTTTTAAATAGGCTCATAATGTATACTTACATTATGGAGAGAACAGCTGCATGTCTCTCAGTCCCAGAACAATGTGCATTTTATTATTCAGAAAATGTTTGAATGTCCAACATCTAGATACCACAAATTAAATAATAACTGCTGTTTGGAGAGAAGTATTTCTATTTCTTTAAAATTATCAACTAATCCCAAATAGCTAAAATGTTGTGAAAAAAGAGAAACATATTTTCCAGAAACTGTTTAATGCTTACTGTCTGAAAAAATATTCACCAAAAGCAATCTAAAGTTTGGGTACCCAGAAATGAAGGCACCTGAACATCATTAGGCATTCTAAAAATTTTGGTTTTAGGCACTTATTAACTAAAGGAAAATGGCCTCTCAAAAAATTGTTTAAGTCAATGGACTATAGACAGTGATTTTAAAGGACATTGGACCACATGGGGGAAGAAAATTCAGCTTCCAGGATTCAAATCTCTTTTTTTTTGGTGTATTCTGCAAATGATAAAGTTTAAGAATTAGAGCACTGTCAATATGTGCTATAAAACCACATGTCCTTTAAGAGGATAATGCTCCACTAGACCTTTTGCCACAAATTACTCCTTATAATTGGACCTAAGATCACAAAGAGTGCACATTTACAAGATAAATTGAAAATTAATGAACAAATAATATAGTAATTACCAAATCCTTATTATTTGAAGAATATACACACTATGGGGTCTATTTCTTCCTCAATGAGCATGTGTAACCCCCATTAATTTTAATGGGAGTTAAGCACACACATCAAGGGAAGAATTAACTCATGATTTTAAAACTGACTACTAAGATTAAGACCTGCACTTTTGGCTTTGAGTTGAAAATGTGGCATATCTTTTGATATTTATCTTTTTTTAATTGTGTATTTGTAGCTGAAGCAATTTGCAAATCATTGTTATCCCTATCAGTACAAGGCAAAGATAAATTGCATTATATACTCTACTTCTTGGACTCCTTGATGTTCTTTTCTGATTAAATTGAACCGTACTAGCAGTATCATAATTAATAATCTATGCTGATCAAGTTGGCAGTACTGTTTGGTATCTGATGGCAATGAAAAATCACTCAGGCAAGGTATGTTGTTCTTTTATTTTTTTTTTCACTAATGTTAGAAATGTACAATGTATAACACTGAGTCATTGATATTGTCAAATAATGTGAAATCTGCAGTTTAGGTTTGGAGAAGGAAAGAGCATTCACTTTAGAAAGACCTCCAAGGCAATTTGCAAAGTATGATGCTAAGCCCATGTGAAAAGGATGTTATTCCTTGGAAAGAGATTGTAAGGCTCTCAGATGGAAGCTCTTCTTCCAGATGAATCATAATGAATCATATACTAGTACCAGTTGCTTTTACTCCTCTACTCAGGGCAGGGATGCTTTCTTCTGCCCTGTTGCAGTTGTCCACTAATAAGTATTAGTTAAATTACATACAGTTGTTCACAGCCATTTTAATATTGATCCAGGTGTCACTTCAACTCTTTTGGAGAGTGACATCTATGTCCTTCAGTTATGTACAAAAGAACAATTTTTATTTTATTTTATTTTTTTTTTAAAGAAGAGAACAACAGTGAAATCTAGTTAGCGTTTTGTTTTAAATGAATTATCTAGTTCAATTTTTACACTGAGACACAGCATTATATTAGGGTTGAAGAACTCAGAAATGTAACTAACAAGGAAGTGACCATTGTAATCTTACTGTCAGAGCTGAATGAACTGTAAAAAATGACTTCTTTCCCCAGTTCTTTTTTTAAATCTTCAAGATTATTTGCAGTTTATATAGGCCATTTTTCTTGGCATAATTAGAAAACTAACCCTCAGAGAAGATTGCATTAAATAAGTTTCTTAATCTATCTGTTGGTCTCTAAGTCATTGCAAAGTAGAATAATTTTCCTTTTATTTGACTGTGTAAAATTACAGCTAAAGGAGTGCTCTTGAAAAACTTTTGTCCAGAGAGATAAACACTGAAGAGCTATTTAAAGTTCCCTTTTATGTTGTTCATCTATTCATTTAATACTAAATGTTTTGAAAAATTTTGCAACTTCTAGCCACCATCACACTACCTCAATCATTCACAATTGCAGTTTAGTGCCATTTTGAGCTGGAGAGAGTCAAGTTAGGGGCAGAAAGCCCTAAGTCTCAGGAATAGAAGCCAGTTGAAATCATTTAAATTGTACCAGCTCTATATTCTCAACAGCCTTATAGAAATGTTCTCCACATTTCTGCACATACAATAAGATACCACCAAAGGATTGTTATAAAGCTTTCAAACATCGGAAGTAGGGACAGTGAATAACACTACTCACTTACTTGTCTCATGAGGCAAGTCCCTTTTTGTGTCCCCTGGTTAGTGAGATAATATTTGAGACAAATGAGTGTCACTGTTTTGCTGTGTCTGTTGAAGAAGATGAGAACTTAGACATTGATTAAAATGAGAACATTCTGGGAAACACCTGTGGTAACATTTGAATAGTGTGTAAGGTGAAAGAGTTCTCAGAGAAGTCACAATATTTTCATGAGGGCAAAAATAATTCTGGACTATCAAAATGAGCATTACATGCAACAATAATAAAAATAATCATAAAATACTTCTGAAGTAACAAGTGTATATTAATCACTTTGAAATAGGCAAGTCAGGATATATGGTTGTTGTAGTGGCAACTTTCATTTGTGTACTCAGTTGAGATAAAGTTGCATAAAGGAAAACAGATATTAAATCTTCAAGTTAGAAGGTGTATATTTTAGGCAGTGATCTTTTGTCCTTCTTCCATAGATGAAATGTTGCTAACAAAAGAAAATATTAATGAATTTCAAAATATTGTTTAATGTAAAAATCTCCCTTCTTATTGGCTCTGAGGCTAGGAAAAAAGCAAGTCTCTCTTTCTGGGTTGATTGCTGGTTATTTTCATTTTGTTTTGTTTATTTTTCCTGTGTTGTCATCTGCATGTGCTGTGTTCTTGATGTGTCAGCTTTCTCAGAGCTGACACTGTTGGAGTACACAGTGAATCTGAAGGAGGAATCTGTTTGCTTATGTCTACAGAGATAAATCAAATATGGCTAATATTATTGTGAGGCTGCTCTCTAATATCATTTAAAGGTTGAAACAGTGTATGGAGGTGCTGGAAAATGGCAGAAGTCATGGTTATCTTAAGAAAAATAAGGAGGAAGGAGGAAGAATCTAGGGGTCTAAAGGCTGGTCAGCTTCACCTCAATTCTAGGCAAGACTATGAAGCAAGTCCTCATGGAAGCCATTTTTAGGCATGCAAAAATAGAGTAGTCATCATGTATTTACCACAAGCAGTATGTTTGTGTTCTAAGATGAAATCACTTTTAGCTTTCTTGATGAAGAAAAAGCAGTATATATACAGTTTGTCTTGACTTCAGAAAATGTTTCAACACTCTCCCATAGAACCCTGGTATCCACACTAGGCCTATCTGAAAAGGGTAGTTTGGATAAAAATTTAATGGAGTATCAGGCTTAAAGAATAGCAACTGGTAGTTTGAAATTTAACTGCTGACTGGTTCTTCAGTAGTCAGTTCTAGGGATGTTGTTTAATATCTTTATGAACAGCTTGGATGGAGGAATGAAACTCACCTTCATCATCATGATGATATAAAACTGTTTAATAAAATGAGTTCTGCAGCTTCTATTCAAAAGGATCTTGACAGAGTGAGTCTTGATAGAGTTGACAGGAATACCGCGAAATTTAGTAAAGCTAAATATGAAGTCCTGCGCTGTGGGTCAAAATTACTCTAAGCTGAAGAGCAGACTGACTAAGTAGGGATGAAATTTTTCAAAGGTCTTAATGGTCCGTAAATCAAATGTGAGTCAGTAGCATGCCCTCAGAGCAGGGAAGGACAGCTCACAGACACCGTGATTAAAATATGTGACTTGGAACAAGAAAGAGAGAGTAACCAACAAAAATGAAGAGAGACCAGTAAAGGAACACTCATCTGGTTAAGGGGTTGGTGATGACCATGAATGAAGAGAGGCTGCCTGAGTTTTGGTTGTTTAACCTGGAGAAGAAAATTCTGAAGACTCAGCTTCAGTGAAAGAGATGCTGTAGAGATCATTAATTCTTACTTTCCTCAGAATGTTACAGAAAAAGGGTGAGAGAGAAATGGATGCGAGATCACAGATTTATAGAGAGGGAGAATCCAGCTGAACAAAAAGAAAAAAGATTTCACAACCTGGAAGTCTAACTTGGAAGTTAGCCTGAAGTTACGCTAGTTTTTGAACAAATTTCAGCCATCTCTTTCAATGTAATTACCAAAATTATGATTCTATGATTTTTTTAATGAAACATTCTTTTTCTTCTCTTGTATTATAATCAGGAGAGAAAAAATCTGTTAAGGCGTATGACTCAAGAATTTCAATGTTTAGAATTAAGATTCATTTGTTTTTTCAGTTTTTCTTACAGAAATTTTGGTTGAGGAAGAAAGAGAAAGAAAACAGCAAAGAAAGAGAAAATATGTATATATTCATGACATGTAATTACAGTTGTAAGCCCAACCTTTTAAAAATACCCACAAAATGCCTTTGAATTCATGTCCATCTGTGTAGTGGTGAAGAAGTCAGCATTTTAACAATGAAATCTATGATTTTCAGAAATCAAAATTAATATATAAAAGCAGGAGTGTGTAACTTAGAAGGATCTGTGCAAATATGCTGAAACCTTTAGAACTGCAGAATTACTTATTGTGAAACTCATTATCATCAGTATTACTTTTCAGTGGAAATACCATAAGATAATTTTTTTCTAAAGAATGTGAATGGTATTTAGTAAGAATAGATGTAAAATTCTAGTCTTTGTGAAAAGAAAGCTGTGCCCTACATCAGAAAGAAGAACTGATTCTTAGCTCAATTTTTATGTTTGTGATTTACTGAGAATAGTATCCAGTGCCTTGTATGTTTATTTGGAGATCTGGATGAATATCCAAATAGAATGTTTTCTTCCAAAAAATCTTAGTATCCTTTTGAAATATTTATAGTTCTGACTGCCTCTGGGTTTGAAAGGAAGGATTGCATATATTCTGGTGGAAAGAGCCTCAAAAGCCACTTGAATTTTCAAACTGGATCCCTTCATGTCTTCAGATAATGACTTGAGTTTTTGAACAAAAATGTCTAGGCTTCAAAATGGCAAATCTCTAAATTTGCCCATCAATGACTTGATTTAGTGCCACTGAAATAATCTGGCTCTTTGCCATTGTCTTCATTAGGCTCACTATCACAACCCAGAAGGTCTCTACCATTACTGGCAGAAAAAAGATATCTAGAAACTCTCCTTTTTTTTCTTTTTTTTTTTTTTTCCTTCAGCAAAGGTGTGATATTTTATTTTATTTTATTATTATTTGACAGCACAAGCTTTCTCTCTTTTTCTCAGCAGTTTGTATTTGGGGATCTGACACAGCAAGTCTGCCACAGCAAGGCTCTCTTACACAAGCATCACTGAAAACACCAGGATAAGGCTGTTATAAACTTCCCCATTTGTCTGAGCTGTGCAGGTCTTTATTAATGACACTGTCAAAGTTTGTATTGTGCTCATATTGGAAGGGGAAGCTTTATCCTTACAAAACCAATAAAAGTTGATTGCATACATATGAAATCTATGGATTAAGGGCAGGATTCTTGGATCCCTTACAAAGGAAGTGTCATGTTTCATCTTCTGTAGGGGGGTTTATGGAAATGTGTGTGTGAAGCTACAGAGCTCATATAGTCTGTTTCAGTAAAGATCGTGAAAACAGTACCAACTTCTCTTTAAAACACAACTGCAGGATTACAGATAAGGGGAAAAATTCTTTTTCTTTTCATCTTCAGTGCCATCTGAAGGCTGTCAACAGAAATTAATGTTTATGCTTAGGGGACAAAATGTGGTAGATATTCCTATTTAATAACAATACAGCAATAAATTATAATAGTTCACGCATTTCAGCATGGCAGTTTGTGAGGAGAGGGATGTTGCCAACCCTTTGACTGAAGGGCCAATATTCTAGTGGGATCATTTAAACATCAAAGTCAGATGTTAGATTTTCAAAACAAAGTGAATATTATGCTGAATTTGAAATTCTCTACCTGCTACGCGTTTGGGCAGAATTTTTTGATTGTGTAAAAAATTGCAATCTTTTCAAAAATTTTTCCAATGTTTACATTCAGAATATGATTTTTTGATTGTTATATTTCATTAGTTGAAGGTAAATGTTGGAGTACATACAATAATTTGATCTGTTGCTATTTACAGGTTACCTTTATGCAATGTCATTCTACCCTTCCTGTCTTCCATTGGCAAGGAGCAACAGGTCTACAAACTGAAAAGGTGGTGAACTACAGGAAAAGAATGAAACTCCTTTTCTCGCTGAAGCTGTAGACTGGTGGTGCTGTCCTTAGATTACTGCGACAGTAACTAATCATCCAGTCTATCCAGATAGCCATTGCACACTCCCCTAAGATGCCCTAAGATATTCAAGGATGTTTAGACCTTCTTACAGTTGTTCTTAATACAATCTTTCTCTTTGATTTTCTTGCATGGAATTTATCAAAATGTCTCAGGTATGAAGACTGTGGAAAATAATTGACAAACACTTTAAGATATCTGTGCTTTTAATGCTGTAGAGGGACAGTTCTTGGGAATTTTTTACCCTACACAATTGTAATCTACATATACTATCCAGAGCTTCCATGACTTAAAAATAAATTAGTATTCTAGGTTAATGAATACTTGAAATAAGTATAAAAGTGGTTGAGGTCTTGGTTTTCAATGAATAACCACTAAGTCACATTCCTGGAATATCGAATAGACCAGTGACTTCAAGAATACTCATGTTTGGCAGTTCTATGTGAGTCTGAAAGATTGCTGTGATGCAGTAAGTCTGTCCTGCTCCCTGTAGGAGAATCTTCTGACAAAATTTGTAAGATATCAGCATTAAAAATCATTGAAAAGAAACTCTGAGAATCCTTAATCTGTAATATCTAGAAATATTCAGTATTACTATGTGGCTTCTAGTCAGATTTAATTATTTGTAGCCAACTCCTTGGAATACTTTTTCCCACTGATTTTAAAGCATTTCTCCCCTCCCTGAAAAGGTATAATTCTGAAGTCCAGGCCATTAAAGCAAAATGTTCAAATACCACTACAAAATATATTTGATCATAAAATATTAAACATTCAGTAATAAAAGCACAGAAATAATTACTAATATTCCAGGTTAAACATGACTCCCTTAAACAAAAAGCTAGGGCTGAAAAAGAGAGTTTGTTAAAAAAAAAAAATAATAATAATAAATTATTTATTCCCAATGGTTTGAATGACATGTCTAATTGATATCACAAACAACTTGTATCTTCTTCAGCACAGTTATCTGATACCTATTTAAATGAATCTTAACTCAAAGGGGTAAAAACACTCCTGGTGATAATTCCATTGCAGAGTTGTAATAGGCTGAACTCAGTGTTGAATTCTTGCTGATCTTTATTTCAGTACAAACAAGAATTTGCAGAATTAGAAAGATCAAGATTTGAAGAGGAAGCAATCTGTTCAGAACTTTGTGGTCCATGATTTCAAGTATAATCCCTCATTTTCAGGGTCTCTTTTAAAGAAGATAAATAAGGTAAGTAGAACAGAGAGTAGAGTAATTCTGAAATGTTTATTCAAGGAAAAAAGAATGATAAAAAGAGATAAACAATGAGGGATCAGAGGGAATTGTGACTTAATTGGATATTTAAAATATAATTAAAATACATTAAAAGATGATCAAATAATTCCATATATGCAAATATAATGTATCAAGCAAGCTGTATACATTGGCTCTATTTCAAGGGCACATTCCTGTTCGTTACTGCACATAAGATTCTGCTTAAGTGCTTTACTTGGAGGGAATGGTCTTAAGCTTCTATTTCAGAGTTCTCTTGATGTATGGCCAGTGGGTAACTCTGCGCACCTTTCACTCAGACACTTTACCTTTACTCACTATGTTCACTTATTTCATGTTGAACCTTGTGGAAAAAAAAAAAGAAAAAATTCTGGTGGGATCCATGGCTCCACATTTATTGGTAGAATACATTCTTATTGGCTGTAAGTCTGGAATGGGATTTTCGGGTGTTCTGGTGTTTCTTCATTGTGCTGTTAATACTAGTAATACAAATAACAGTTAATAAATCAATCTGTTTCTTCCAGGAATTTTGCTAGAAGACATTAACCCCTTCTCACCATCTCCTAGGCCACACTCCTGCACTCTTTACAATGAGTGCAGCATATTTTTTATTTCTTCAACTGGCATTTGCAATCTGTCCTGACATAATTTACACATTTACACATTTTACAGAGCAAAGCACAGTCATGCAATTTAATTCCAAAAAACATAAGCATAGGAGACTCGGCACACTCGATTAGCAAAGCATATGATCGAGTTTTGCCAGTATGATATCAAAGGCACACGTTTGATTTGAATTTGTGTCAAAATGTACCTGCTGCTCTTCATTTCAAAACAGACATGTGCTGATGTGTTAGCCCACATTTACATGCAGGGGGCTTTTATATGCTGCTAAATGCACGTGTAGACCAGTGTCCTTTATAAATGCACTTTCTTTCCCTTCTTTTTCTCTTATCTCAAGGCAGCTGGTCTCCACATCCTTAGGGAAAGGGAAGGCCTGTCACTGACAGAGAAGAGGAGAGCAAGAAATCACTATTCAACCTAATGAAACAAGGTTCTGACCCAGATAAAGTCATCTGGGTTCTTCCACTGATCGTTGCCCTATTGAGCCACCATTCCAGTTCTATTATTTCTTTTAAATAGGGATTTAATGCTCATGAATGGGAGGTGAATGCTTGAAAATGAAAGGTGATCACTGCAGTAAAGGACAAATCAATACAGAACCAAAGTGCTTTACTTATCCATAGGGCAAACTAAAGTGAAAGGAAATGTCTTCAAGACCCTCTCAAGCAGTTGTACTAATAGAAACGATGATTTAATTCCCATACTGTTACACACGGGCTTACAAAAAATCAGCGATTAAACATTTACTAGAAGAGGAATTGGCAGGTAGCTGGACGGTGGGCATTTCATTTTCCTTAAGTGTGATTTAAAGGAAATGATTTTGATTGAATTTTGTGGACTTTTAATTAGTAATAATTGATAGCTGCAGAGAGCATTCTTAGAAGAGCCAGAAAAAACAAAACAAAACAAAAAAACAACTAACCAAACAAACAAAACTGCTGTTAGTTATTTAAAGGTCAGTTTCTAGATATGCAAGGAACTGAGTACATGTCTTGGGTTCTGGGTCACACATATACAAATGACTGTATTTGGAATAATAGCTAGAAAGTTTTTTCAGTGGGAGTGAAATGTTTTTTTAACTACTGAACATGATACTATTTGAAGGTGCATGTCAGCAGAGTAAATAACATGATGGCAAGAGAAGTGCTCATGTTCACAGGTATTTTTGAATTTCATAGAAATTGTAAAAATGAAAATAGAATTTGGGCCAGGAAATTTCTGTGATAATCTAAGACTGACATTTGGGGGTGTTGGTGTCAAGAGATTTTGGTTTTGGGTCATTCTCAGCAGTAGAAGAAACAATGAAGGATGCACTTTCTTTGATCCTCCAGCACATGCGGATTGGCTGGAAGCAGGGAGAGGCGGTTAACTTCACAAAGTCAATAAATGTGGCCATCTGGGAGAATGCAAATTTAGACAAATGTGATATATGTGGGATGACACTTTTTGCTTAGAACAAGCCACACCATAAAAGCATTAAAAATACATTCGTATGACCCAGAGCATTTGATTAAATCCTTTAATATACAATAAATTCAGCCTGAAGCAAACTGAAGAGTACAAATTACAGATCCAGATTCATTCAGGTTTAGTCTTCTGCCTCCTTAGCCTCTTCTGTCTGTACTCTGTTTCCTTTCAATTCAACCAAGTGGAATCTGTGTCAAAACCATAATACATCGTGCCACAACTCCTTCTTTATGTGGAAAATTGTTTTTCCTCTTTCAGCTCTACATTTCATCCTTTTGAACCACTGGCTTGAAAAAAAGTTATGTCTTTACACATGGGTAATTCTTCCTGGGAGAAGTCACCGTATTCCTAAAATGAATAAAGCTACAGGACCTGATCCTCATAGATACTGGTAGGAATATTTTGCTTTCAACAACATGTTCTTCCCCACCTGCAAAAATATCACCTTATGACATAGTATAGCACGGCTAGTCTCCAGGTGGAAAGAAATCCAAAGCTGCTCACAGTCTTTTTCCAAGTTGTAAAGCATGCAGTGCTGCTACCTAGCCCCTCTTGGATAGCTACATGCACAGCAATACTTGTCTGTCAATACACATCTAGATCGTTAGACGGCTCACAGTGCGCTTTGGCATGATATAAATTTTTCTTCTGTAGGTTGGACCATATCTTGAACATGCTCATTCAAGCTAAAATGTTACTACAAGTCTGCTTAATGCTGTGGGTGAACTAACTTGATCTCAAGCGGTAATGTCCTTTTTTCTGATGTCCGAATACCTATATTGTTGGTCCCATGGCAGACAAGTGGGTAAAACTGGTGATTATCTTTTGCCTACGAAGTGCACGGCTGGGCAGACATATGGTACATTATGATTTGTAGCTGGTGCAAATACTGCACCCAAGGCAGAGAAGTAGTTAATAAAGTGTGTTAGGGCAGTGCATCTGTGACACAGCACCTCCTGGAGATATAGCTGATGTGGTGCAATTTATTTAGCAATTTAAGTGGAAACTGAAATCTCAAATCAGTCCTTACCTGAAGATTTGGCATTTTTTTTTTCAATAGTAGCCTGAATAATTTCATTTAAAGTACACATGGGACTCTTTTTTGAGGAGGAGAAAATGTTATTTTTTATTTTTTATTTTTTTGCAAAGTACATGGCAATTTTTATTTTAGACAATAATTGCATGAATGAGTTTGCAGTTTCTATTTATACATAATAACTCTTCTGTCAGAACTAGCCACATGAATAAAACTTCTCTGAGTTAGCCCTTATTTTGCTTATTTTGTGTGATATTAGATAAGGGAAAAAATCAAGCATCTCAAACTCAGGATCGAGAATGTAGTGGAAGTCAAGTTTATTTCAAAGCAGTAAACCTGGTCTTCAGGTTGACAAAACTGCTCCTGTTTCCCAGGGAACCACTTAGGCAGCTGCACCAAGAACATGGTTATGCTGAAATGAGAGGGTAAGTTGAATGGCATCTCCATATCACTGGGAGGCTTACCACTGACAAGACAAGCTGTTAAGCAAAAGGCATAGGAGATGCCTATTACTACCTGTGTTTTGAAAGGGGAGACAGAAAAAAGCAAAGGTTTCTGAGCAGAAAAGGGAGTGGAGGGACTCTGACTTTGAAGGAGCAAGTGTCCAAAGTCCAATTTCCTGTGAAGTCTCTTGTGATCACATCTGCTTAGTAGTTAGAAAATTAAGTATTCCAGGTCTGACTGTATGCTCATTTGCCCATACTTTCTGTTCACGCTTGTCCTGTAATGGCTCTGTGCAATAAAGTACACAGCGGTAATCAGCACAGCTTATTTCATGTGCACTTTATCAGACTAACATTAGGTTGAAATCTTCAGGACAATATAAATTAGATCAATAAATAATGCAATCAATCTCAGCTAGTTTCAAGTGTCCAGAGAGTGATTTAAACAGAACTCTTCTAGGCTGATGTTTCTTTAGCACATGGGTGTCCAACCTTTTGGCTTGTCTGGGCTGCATAAACATAAGTTGCTCCAAAAGTAATGCCTCCTTTTTATTTCCAAGGAAGATCCAAACAAAGAAAAAAAAAAAAAAAAACAACAAAAAAAACCACAACACCATGATAGATCAAATTCTCAGCTATAAATCAATATTTTCCAACATAGTCACCACCATTAGATACGCATTTTTGCCTGAGATGAACATATGAGATGTGCTCATAAAAATCTGCACCAGCAGAGGTGACCTACTGTTGCCACTACTTAAACACACCACCTACCTCACTTTGCTCACATTCATTGCTTAGGCTTCGTAAACATTCAACAAGCACCAATGAATATCAGTGGATGCCATTTTTTCCACATGGAGGAATTCAGTGATACACCTTTGTTTCATACATGTTTCCATGTCAGACACCATCTTGTCAGATTGTCTCTGCTGCCATCTGTTACATAGCAACAAAATGTAATGGGATATTATTGGGAAGGCCATATCACCAGCATCCACCTCTGACTTCATGGAGCAACATAACAAAACAGGAGGCATTACGTTAAGAGCAACCCTCATAAAATGTGCAGTATCATTAATATATGAGTAACAAAACATTTTTACTTTTAACATTTTTCTTAAAACATTAAAGGAAGAGAGGAATAAAAACATTAAAATAGTGAGATAGTTGACCTTGTTTTTCTGAAATTAAAACATCTGTGTCGTTCAGTGGTTACAATTCTTAGTGAGCTCTCAAGGTGTTCATCAGAGATTTTTGATGAAATTTCACTCTTATTGTACATGTTTGTTCACAGATATTGAGTGCATATTGAGTTGAATATCTGATTGCAACTCTATACATTCCAATTAAAAATTTGCAGGTAATGTATTTATATCAACTGCAAATGGTGTCACAAATATAAATTGATTTTTTTTTTTTTTTGTCAATCTTGAAACATATTTTCTAAATCCTTCATCAGAACATAAAGTTGAGTATTCTTCACTGTTCAGAGCATTGCATTTAGCCAGTGTGTCAAAATGCATATAATTATTTGTCATTGCTTGAGTCAGCACTGCACAGCACTGCCATCTCTGTGCCCTGATTTCAGTTGACACGGTGTTGATGGAACACTGAGGATTTGGTTGTTGCTGAGCAATAGGTACATAACTGGGGCCACTGCATAGGGAAGATCCTCCACCTTTACAAGACTGGGCAGGGGATGAGCGGCATTGCCTGCATTAGCAGACAAGGCAACAATGAATTGTACTCATGCACGTTGCTCCTTATCAAGTTTCTTACACTTAATCAGCAAATCCAACAGGATTCTTTCTGTTGACCTATTGATACTTCAGAACAAGCATTTAGAACATTATTGAATTTGCAGTGAATGGACAAATACATATATACAATTTTTTCTTTGCTTTGAATTTTCAAGTGCACTTTTTTTGGGTAGGGCTTTACCTCATTTTGTGCCACTTTTCACATTTCCCATGTGTTCAGACTGGGACTGAAAAACTGTTATCCAGCTCTTAGTACATTGGCATTGGCTAAGGAATAATATGCTTTTCCAGGATTGTTTGCCAAGGAAAAAGGATAATAATCTAAAATGCTCTATATTAAGCAAGATTGCACCATTCCTTGATTCCTGATTTTTGAAAGATCAAACAGTGACAGCACACTTGAAAAGACAAGCTCATTGCAACTCCTACAGATAAAAAGAAAAAAAGGAGTTTAAATATCGATGCTGGAAAAATAAAAGAAATAAAATAAAACAAAACCCTATCTTCTGCATGGTGCAGACTTGATAATATTTTTCATCATTTCATCTTTATGCTGAAATCAAAGCGGATGCAGAAGTCTCAATCAAGAACAGTGATTCAGTGGTTCAGCAGTGATTTGGGATGCCATTCAGGCGGACCTCAACAAGCTTGAAAGGTGGGCCTGGATGAACCTAATGAGGTTCAACACAGCAAAGTGCAAGGTTTTGCACTTGGGCCGGAAGGATCCTACGTGTCTATACAGACTGGAAGGAGGAGTCCTTGAGAACAGCCCCGCAGAGAAGGACCTGGTGGTCTTGATAGATGAAAAGCTTAACATGAGCCAGCAGTGTGCTCTCGCAGCTCAGAAAGCAAATAGTATCCTGGGCTCCATCAGAAGAGGAGTGGCCAGCAGGGACAGGGAGGTGATTTTTCTCCTCTTCTCTGCTCACCTGGAGTACTGTGTCCAGGTCTGGAGACCCTGTACAAGAAAGACAGAGCTGTTGGAGAGGGTCAGAGGGTCCACAAAGATGATCAGGGGACTGGAGCACTTTCCCTACAAAGACAGGCTGAGGGAACTGGGCTTGTTCAGCCTGGAGAAAAGAAGACTGTGGGGTGACCTAATTGCAGCCTTTCAGTACCTAAAGGGAGCCTATAAGCAGCAGGGGAATCAACTGTTTGAAAGGGTTGATAGCAGCAGGACAAGGGGAAATGGTTTTAAGTTGAGGGAAGGAAGATTTAAGTTGGATTTCAGGGGAAAGTTCTTTACAGAGAGTGTGTTGAGATGCTGGAACAGGCTGCCCAGAGAGGTGGTGGATGCCCCGTCCCTAGAGGTGTTCAAGGCCAGGTTGGATGGGGCCCTGGGCAGCCTGGTCTAGTATTAAATGGGGAGGCTGGTAGTCCTGCATGTGGCAGGGGGGTTGGAGATGCATGATCCTTGAGGTCCCTTCCAACCCTGGCTGTTTTGTGATTCAATCCCTGACATAGGTTCCGAAGTAAAACAGGAAGAGGCAATTCATAACATTCCAGGTTTTGTTACAATTGTACTCAAAACTGCAACAATTGTTTCATCAGGCTAAAAACATCTTCCTTTCGTAAGGAGAGATGTTTTTTGAAACGCAGTAAAGCAGGTAGGACTTTTCTTACATCTTTCCTTTTCCTTTTACCTTTCTGTGACCCCCTAAGAAGTCACAGTCCTCTCACATTCTAATCAGCATGGGAAATTGCAGAATGAATGGGCTGGAAAATTCCTTTGAAAGGCAATAATAATATTTTTTTCATATATGAATTCCAGCTTGGCTTTTAGGAGCTCAACAAATTGAAGTCACTGTTCTTGTTTTTTTTTTTTTTAATTTTTTCCTCCTTCACAGAGCTTTTCAAAGGCACTCATTTTTGCATAAGTTGTAAGTTTGTGTTGGAGTCCTATGCTAGTTTGTGTTACATGGTTTTAGTGTGTTCTGTACTGCCCTGGGAGCTAACCCCCTCCCCCAAAGAACTCCTTCTCAGCCCCTTCATCTGTAACCTTTCTGCAAGTAAATGCTAATTGAAAAAGAAAGAACACCACTAATCTTGGAATTTAAATGCATTTAACAAAACCAATCTCAATCTAAATTGTTGTTTCACCATTCCCTTTTCCCCAACAGATGTCGAGAAACTGCAATTCCTATTAAGAACACTTGACTGTTTACTCAGCAAGAGAACTTCAGGCTCAGGCTGCATCAATCTAAATGTGTTTCAGGACGTCAGTCTTTTGAAAAGTGCAGACTGTTAGTTAGCTATTTTTAAATGTAATCTTCACATAAAAGAGTTGCTGCGTTTTTTTCTTTTCACTTTGTCATCTCTTTCTTTCTCCTCCCTGTTTTTGTTTTTAATGATGGCATCAAACATGTATGTCCTGAATTTTTATGTCCAATTCCACTTAAGTTTCTCTCCATGGAGCTTCTTTCTTTCTTCCTTTTTTTTTTTTTTTTTTTTTTTTAATCCTTTCAGCTTTGGCTGAAAGGGATATTAGTGAAGATTGCAAACATTATTGCAGGAAAATAAAAAATAAAAAAAAGAAATGCCAGAAATGTTATGTACTAAGAGTGTTAGACATCAAAAGGATGAATATGTTTTCTTACTGAGCTTTACAGTAAAACCCCTGTGGGCTTTGACCACAGACCTACGTAAAGTTATCTGTGCAGATAAAGGCGACTCTGTGTGGTTTTGTTGTTTTGTACCCTGGGCGTCACTACTTTAACATGATCAGGAAAGTAGACATGTGTCTTGTTTTTTTTTTTTGTTTTTTTTTTTTTGTCTTTTGTTTCTCTTTTATCTCTTCACACAATCCTTCAGTTAGTAAATGCAATATTGGTATTTGTGAATATCTCCTGAAGTGATAATCGTGAAGTGCAGTTTAGACTTCATTTCTACAATTACAATCTGGCTGTAAACCCACAAGGTAATGCTGGCACAACTCCTATTTAGCACAAATCCTTCAAGCCGATTTTACCTTAGCACACATTACAATGGCTTGAGTCATCATGTTTGGAAATGTAATGAGTTATGTCCTCCCTTTGTTACCAAGGGAATGATGCATACTGAGACCTGCAGGACTTGCTTTGCATCTGTATTGCCACGTGCATTCCTATGGTGGCTGAGGCCTCCCCATTTCCAGCAGTGTGCTGCCCTGTGTAGGCTGCTACTTTTCTGAGGTATTTCAAAAAACCATGATTTTCTCTGGCAAAAGCACAATCTGCACCATGTAGGAACAGGCCTGAAACAATGGCTCACTTCATCACAAAAGGCCACCATATTGGTTAGGCACTATTGTGAAGCAGTTCTGGCTGTCTTGGATCATCTCATTTTGCATGTGCTTTAACATAGGATCCAGGACAATCTGCTCCATGACCTTCCCAGGCACTGAAGGGAGACTCACTGGCCCATAGTTCTTCAAGACTGTCTTGAAAATGAGGCTTTAAAAAACCTTTTTAAAGTCATGAGGGACTTCACCTGACAGCCATGACTTTTCAAATATAATGGAGAGCATCTTGGCAACCACATCAGCCAGTTCTTCAGATCTCTTGAATGCATGTTATCTGGCCCCACAGACTTGTACACTTTCAGCTTCATAAGACAGTCTCAGACACTGCTCTTATGAATCTGCTCTTATGGTGGAGGGATTTTGCTCCCCTGATTCCTGCCTAGAGATTCAGAGACATGCAGGGAGTAAGAAAAACTGATTACCAGTGAACATCAATAAAAAAATGCATTGAGTACTTCAGCTTTCTCCATGTCAGTTGAAGCCAGTTCTTCTTTCTCATTTATCGTAGGAAGTATGCTCTCCTCTCCCTGTCTCCTCTTATCAATGTATCTAAAGAATCCCTCCTTGTTATTTTTCACATCCTTCACCAAGTTCAGTTCCATCTGTACCTTGGCTTCCCTGACCCTATCTCTGAGCATCTGGACAGCATCACTGTTTTCTTCCCAGATCACTTCTGCTTCCCCTGCCTGTATTTTTTCTTCTTATCCCTGAATGTGACCAGCAAGTCCTTGCTCAGCCATGCAATTTCTGCCTCCTCTGCTTGGTTTCTTATTCTGGTGGGTGGAGAGCTCTTGTGGTCTCACAAAGGTGACCTTAAAAGCTGCCAACTCTGTTCTGTCCCTATGTTCTTAAGGACAATTTCCCAGGGATCTCATCCAATAATTCCTTAAACATCCTGAAGTTCACTCTCCTGCAGTTCAGGATTTTAACTCTGTTCTTTGTCAGGCCCTCATTCCTCAAGATCATCATCTTGACCAGGGCATAGGCACTATGGCCCAGGCTGCCTCTGATCTTAACCTCTTTAATGATATCCTCCACAAAGCTGAGCATAGTCCAGTAATGTTTCAGCCCATATAGTCTGTCCAAAACCTGGACCAGGAAGTTATCCTCAGTGAACTCCTGGAGTCTCCTAGATTTCTTTCAGCTTACCATGTTATTCTCTCAGCAGATATCCAGAGAATGTAAAAGGCTAAGCATTCAGAAATGTGTTAAAGTTATTGACTTCCTCTTGTAAACTATGGGAAATTTTTAAAATATGCTTAGAAGGGACAGAATTTCATATTTCCCATAAGTTAGTGAGAATGGAATAAATAACATTGCCTACAGACCTGGCCTTACTGTAAACCATAAACAATTTTTGTCTTATTGGATATTGGATATCTACCATGAAACATAAATATATGTCCTCTTCAGCGTAGACTGTAGCACTTCTTCCTGCAATGGGCTCTGCAGTAATCTGTCACAGAGCTGAGAGTGTTGAATAGCCATATGCCATTACAGTACCATTTCAGTTTACTACACTTTAATGGGAAGAAGACTGAGGTAGAATTATTTTATGACTCTTTTACTTAATTATTTCGTATTTTTTTCTCAATCTGGGATGTGAAGACCAGCTTAGAGTGACATGCAGTACAACACGAATAAGGAAACAGGACTTTGGTATCAAGTGCCTTCTAAAGGACTCCCTGCTGTTTAGGGAGTTGAAAAGAAAATCAAATTATTAAAAGTATGGATACTTTTAAAGTATGTGAACCTGTAATATTATAAACTCTTTAAAGAATGAATTATGTGCATGGATGCAGGGGATATGAACTGTATATAGTTTCTCAAAACAGTCTTTACAATAGACTATGTTGAAGCCGAAATGAAGAGCTCTTTAGTTTCACTGGGTGGCTTTATAATTTACGGTAACACAAATGATAACTCTAAAAACGTCTGTTCAATCTACTTTTGATACACTGCTGCTTATATGACAGTTTCTAAAATTCAGAAGCGATATTCAAAATCACCAGCACTTCCATTAATTTTATAAGTGTTTAGAATAAAAAGATTTTTATTTTTGGTCTCAAAAGTGCCTTGGTGAAAAAAAAAAAAAAAAAAATTCTTAGGAGATTGAATAGTAACTGACTAATCTTTTCCTTCCAAAATTGTAGTACTAAAAGAATTTAAGTTTGTGACCGTGTTTCACTTTTCCTTCAACATCAAGAATGCAGAAGTTTGCTCTCTGCTTTTATTTGTTTCAGCAAACATGTTCATAGTGGTCATTGCAAGGGAAATGCCCTTCTCAATAAATGCATGGCTCACCTGGGCTCCCCTCTGACCCTCTTTCATAACATCACTATGTAGCAGCAGAGTAGAAAATCTTGCACATTCTTGTTTTGTGTGAAGGATCACCCTCTTTCAAATTCTTAGTGGTAAAGGTCAACTTGCAGTGTTTAGTTTTCTTTTCCAATATCATTTCATGTTAGATTTGTGCTTTTTATGGTGGCTGTGATTGATTTCTTCATTCTGAAGTGAGAAGACCTTCCAACACCTGCTCTCTTTTCCAGGAGTGGGCTGCAGGGAAGAAGAAATATCTGTGACTGGAGAGGAGACTGGCTCACTCTCTTTTTAAATATGCATGTCTTGTGCATGTATAGTCTTTACTTACAGCAGTGTGATATGGAAGGTAAGCAAAGTGGCCTTCCACCACTGGAGGCATAGCAGCCAGCCTAACACTCGGGTACAACTACCTCATTCTTGAGAAGTAGAAACATGCCTTCTGGATGATGCATTCTGGAGGGTGCACTGGAAAATGTGTTCTGGAGGCCTGCAATGTATTGAGTAAAATAGAACAGCCATATCCTTATGTGGTTCACTGCAGTGTCAAAAAATTTTGTATGTTGAACCTGAAGCACTTAGATCTGCTTTCTACTTCCTGCTAGTGAAAGTTTATTCCTTTAGCATCCAGTTCAGCCATATTCTAAGTGGAATTCAAACAAGAAATTTGCCCCAGACTACTGTGGCTCTCGCCTTGCATGATCAAGGGTGGCCAGCCAACCAGCTAAGACAGACTAGGTGCTAATCAAACTTAAAAAAAAAAAGTACATTTACAAAGAAAAAAAGCAATATCTTCATAACTCCATAAAATTAATGTAGATTGCTTATTTTTTCATCTCGACTTTGGTTATCAGAAAATATGCAGTTCTCAGATCTGCATGTCAAGGTCACTGCTGAGTGATCAGGTTGAAAGGCCAGAAAAAAATCTATTTTCTATAAAAATATTTATTTTTTTAATTGTGAAGAGCCAAATTGAACCTTCTGACATCACAGATTTTTGCTATGTGAGTTGCAAGGTCTTTTTGGTCTCAAGATACAAAACATCTGAGGAAATTTATTCCTCTGTGCAAACATAGTCATTTCCTGCAGACTGATTACAAATAATGTGCTACTTGTACTTCTTCTCTACAGAAGTTTTCTATTCAGAGTGAATTGGTGCTTTTTTTCAAGTTTCATTTGCAGTATGTTTGCAAACTGCAATCAGAAAGAATAAAATTTTCAGTTCAACAATTAAATTTATGCTCAGCCACAGCAGTAAAATTTGTTTATTCATTTAAGTATAAACACCTGTAGTCTTTACAATTATTTCAAATGTCCTAAATTTTTCATGTTACATACTGTGTCTGAGAATGTTTTCAGATTAGACACACGTCATTTTTCATATCCTGTGCCATAGAAGGGTCAAAAACTTCAAAAACAGCTTTACTTCTTGTGGATAATAAGTTCTTTTACTTCTGGGCCTTAGTTCAACAATTATGTAGGATTATACTTTACTTTTATTCTTCTTTGTCTTAAGTATGTACTTAGGAGCTGAAATTAATAATTCAACATACAAAGTACCAAAAGTGCAAATACTTTTTTAGCTTTTTAATTCACCATTGAGAATGAAGATTCAAACTATACTGGACCCCCAACTGATATTTCCTATGAATGATAGTTACAGCACTAATACAAGACAGTAGTCAAGTTGCTTAATTAGTTATTATATAGTATAAAAGTTCTAGAAATACATTCCACAGCAATTTACAGATCAGTCTTGCAAGGTATTTATTTACTGTTATTCTCATTCAAGGTGAAAGTGAGAGAGATGTTTGTGTGAAGTTGTAGGATGAATTGCTCTGGCTGAAAATAAAAATCCTGGCTCTCTTCTCATGATTAAAATCCACAGTATATTTTAAAGCCAAAGAACTAACTTCTTCTTCTTCTTCTTCTTCTTCTTCTTCTTATTATTATTATTATTATGCTATTATTATTATTTGCTTTGGCCACTGATTAACCCACAGCTTTTTGAAAAATAACTTTGAGTTGTGAAAGGTAAAATTATATCCATTTAGTGAATCAAAATGAAAAATTAACACAGTTTGAGCTTTCTCGAAGGTGAAACATTTGTGAGAACAGATGTACATTCGAGAAATTTTTGGTTTCCTTTTAAAGCAGTTCAAATTCCCAACTAGCAATAAGACTAGAGAAAATGGCCCCAAGCTGTGCCAGAAAAGATCCAGATTGGACATTAGGAAATATTTCTTCTCCAAGAGAGTGGTCAGGCACTGGAACAGGCTGCCCAAGGAGGTGGTGTATTCACCAACTCTGGAACTGTTCAAGAAATGTTAAGATGTTGTACAGAGGACATGGTTTAATGGAGTATTATTGGTGGTAGGTGAGTGGTTGGACTGAATGATCTTAAGGTCTTTTCCAACCTTGGTGATTCTATGACACTAAATTGCTACTGTTCTCTTTAGTAATACAAAAATAAAAATGCAACCATATTCACAAGGCATTTATTCTTTCATTCCTTTCCTTCCTTGTAAGAGTTAGTGATACATACGTCTCCCAGAAATACTAGTGCACTCATTTTTTCTGCTGAATTAGGAGCATATATTTCATGTAAGGGAGCACTTACTCTAAGGTATGTCCACATTTTTTTATAGATGAACTATTCCTTCAGTTGGGAATAAAATATTCAGGGGTTCAGTATTCGTAATCTGCTTCTTTAAGGTACTGCTGCAATTGTGGTTAAAAGGTGAAACCGCAGTGAAAAATGCTCCTAATTACCATTTATTATTATCCATTATTATTTCCATTTATATCTCACTATTTTTATCTTGGTCATAAAATTTCTCTTCTTATGACTTAGTCCAGATTGTATGATAATAAGTGAATAAATAATGCTAGTGCTTTCCTATCCTGTTTTCCTTCTTTTTTTTTTTTTTTTTTTTTTTTTGTGAAACCAGATTTCTAGATGTGAATCATCACTTTGTGTTCCCCACCCTTCCTGAAAACACAGCTATATTTTGGTAGACATTGCTGAGTATCTGAGGTGAATGTTTGAATTCTGCAGGCATGTGACAAACAAACACATAAATAGTGTAAATACAAATACAATGCATCTTGCAGATTTATCCAGGATTCTGGGAGCAATTTTTACTGACCTGAAAAATAACTTTTTTTTTTTTTCGTGTGCTGCTTTCGGTATGTTGTGTCACACAAAGCATATTCTGTACAATCTGTGAAGCCTCACATTAGACAGAGTGAAAGTTAAGTGAATTTTAGGAGATTATTTATTATATTGCAAATCACAGCCTGGCATAGTGCATTTCTTTACTGAAATATGTTTCTAGCACTTTGGAAATCCCTTTGTATGCATCTGAGTCGATTAATTTCTCTGCAAGCATACGTGCTACTCAATATACTTGTTATGTGTTTGTAGCTCTTGGTGTATAATGAGACATTTTTGCTGTTGCTGATAATTCTGTAGATTCCACTGTACCCAGACATATGGTGTCAGTTGTTTGAAGGCTTTAGAAACCCTCGAATTGGCTGTGATGTATAAATGCAATAATCCCCATAGAAAACTTGGGACATCTAGAATCAGAGTTTAAAATCTGCATGCACACTTGCAGGCTGGGGAGTTTTAAAAACAAACGGGCCCTTGTAGATAATTTAACATTAATGACCCGAGTCAACAAGAAGTGCAGAACATTCAGCCCCCAGGAAGAGCTATCCAAAGTCTGAGATGTGCTTCCAGAGGGTATGAGCCAGATGGAAATATTTATAACCAGCATTTTATCTGTATTCAGTGTGTATTGTATTAGTATTATTAAAGGACAAGTGTTAAATACTTTAATAAGGAAGAATGCTGATCTTCTTTCTCTGTGTAGTCCCAGTCCAGAGCCAGCAGCAGCCAATTGAAAGACTTCATTGATTTTGATGAGTTTTCTATTGAGCCTTATGTCTGTGTGCTGAATGAAAGGAAATTGGAGGGCCCTGGTTTAGCAGATATTCCTGGCTTCCCCTAAACCCTTGCAAGTCACCACAGGTCCATTGTAGCCCATGCATTTGGGATGAAATAATGACTATCACAATTAGGAGTGTTACCATGGACCCCTAGTATAGGCAATCCAGAGTATCTCATTTGCTATTCTGGTTATTAAATAGCCCTCATGAAGGTGTTCTTGAATTGATTCACTAGGCATGTAAGTAGCAGAGTTTGATTATTATGTGTCCCTTTGTCTGATTTGAGGCATAAATATACAGTTTCTATGTACAGAAACTTTGTTCAAAGCATTGTTTTTGTAGCATCCTAATAAAACATTGGTAAAGAGCCAAAACTTGAGTAAGGGCCATTTTCCCTGCAATATCGTGGACTTAAACACTGTTTCACCGAGGCTAAGTTGGGCAGCAGTATGATTTGTTAGACATGGATGACTACAGATAGTTTGATCAAAATAGGAATAGCACTTACTCTATCCTCCTAAAGAATTTACTTCCATCCACTGAAGTTAAGATTATTTATTTATTTATTTATTTATTTTGAGAAAACAAGTATATTAAAGGGGCCTCCTAAGCAATTTAATGAACCAGTGGACCTCAACTTATTTTTATTCATTATTTACATAGCTTTTGTATTTAGGGCAGCAGTGCTCTAAGTCCAGGTTGTAACTAGGCCTCTTTGTTCTGGATGCAATACAAACACAGAGTTAATCAGCTGAACAACGTGCAATGATTTGTAACTTCATTGCTATTTTATACTGCAGGAATACCAAAACAGGTGCAGCTCAGGACTGTTTGACCAGGGAGAGATTATTCCCATCTTTTTCTCTCTCGGAGAAGGCTGCTTAAAAATCTTGAATGAGTATCAATCAGCCAGCAGTTGTCTGCTAAACAGAAATTAAATATGCAGCAGAGGGCAGAAAAGGGGAATTAGTCTGCCCATACAGCCTACATGTGGGCATGCAAAGAAGGATAAGTAAAATGGTAAAGCATAAAAGCTTTCAGCTCTTAGAGTCCTTTGCACTGCTCAAGGCTAAATGGCAAGTGTGGCAAATCTTGTAGGTTATGCTGAGAATAATATATCTTTGGTGAAGTCCAGATACTTTTTCCTGGTGACATCTTTCCACTAGCAATCACTTCTGACGTCAATACCAAGGAAATGTATAGATGATATGTTTACAGATTGTTTTCTGTGTGCTGCTTGGGAGTTACCTCTTTTTGCATTCGTATAATGCAGTTACTCTCTTCACAACTTTAGAAGACATCCAAAGGGGAAAGACCCACCCAAATTTTCCCATAAGACAAAATAAGAATTATCCCTCCTTTACTATGCTGTGGATTTCATAGAGCTTTTCAGTTTTTCTTCTGAAGGCATCTTCTCTAACTCTCAGCTGAAGGTCAAAAGATTTAGAATTATTCAAGTAAAACATTCAGATATTCAAAAATATGTACATTTTTTTTTTTCAAATGGAAAATTTTACAAAAAAATTCTTCTAAGGAATTGTTTTAAGGTGAACAAAAACAAACATACAAAATTTAATATATAATAAATAAAATACCAATTCTACACAGTTTTTTTAGGTGAGAATAAAGTATAGGCATAATCTTAGATAGACATAGAGGTCTAAGATTGCTTGCAAAGTGCAATCCTCTCTCTCCTTATTCTTTAGATCACCAGAAGAATCAGTTGCACCCTTGCCTCACGTTCCCACTTCAGTAGTCTCTTGTATTGGTGTCAATATTGTCGCTGTCCAGAAAGGAAGAAAATGGCATCTTCAACAATGGGAGGACTGACTCTCTAGAGCCCAAGACAACCTTATTTCTGGATATGCTATATCCTTTCCCTTATATATGTAGGGCAAGAGATGGTAGCTGATATCAGAGGAGTTCACATGATGGGTTTTGTTTTGTGAATAGGAAACACTGGGATTCAGAGTGCTAGTTACTTTTTTGCATGCAAATGCCCTGTTTCTCTCATATAAAGGGCTGTATAAGTTGCAGATAAGTGTTTTGTGAATCAAGTCCTAAATCCTCTTTTTATTTTAACTGGAGACTTTAGCCGGTGGATAAGCACCATCAGACATTATTCAAACATTTTACAGCTTGCAAAAGAATTATTCTTTTTTAAAAAGAGAACAGTTTAAATAAGAGAAAACAAACAATTTTGCTGGAAGTGGCCTGGTTATGGATATCTTCTTTCCACCCCAGTGGTTTGATGTGACTGTTAACCAGCATTTTGCTGTTTTATAACTGGTGCAATTATTTTGTCAAAGGTTGTAGGGTTTTTTTTCCTCCTTTTAAAAAAAGTTAGTTCACAGTTTATTAACTTAGATTACTGCTAATAGCTCCCATGGGTCTTTCTACTGAAACAAGGACCAAGATAACTGATTTCTTAAGACCAATCTGGAAGACTAGAATGCATTAATAGCTATCAGTGAAACAGCAGGAGAAAGAATAGTCTGTCGTTTGAATTTTTTTTCTTTTTCTTTTTTTTTTTGCTCTTCCTGTTCTCTACTTAAACTTTTCCTCCAACTTTATCTATTTATCTGTTATTCTCTCTCTGTCTCTTTTTTTCAGCTATTAACAAGCTAAGGTGCAAGTGAGTGCAAGTAATCAGCAGTGACTCTTTTTGACTGCTCGGGAAGTACATTAGCACATAAATAGGAAACAAGGACTGATTCTAAGAGGGTTCAGGGAAAAAGTAAAACAGTCCTTTAAAGTGTGGAAAGCTGAAGTACCACATTTTCAGAAATTCTAAAACCACTGTACAATAATGTTTATGTTTAACATAAGGCTTTAAAGTTTTTTGTTTTTTTTTTTTTTTTTTTTTTTTTTTTTTTAATGCGTAGAAACTACTGAAATGAGCACACAGGGGTTAAACATCTGGGCATGTAAGTATGTGGTTTGCATGTCTTTGAAGAGAGCAATCATTTTGAAGAGAGCAATTGCATGTGTCTGTCAGCAGAAAAAATATTTCCCTTCTTCCACTGCTTTGGCATGACTTCCTAAGTCATTCTTTTCCATCCTGTTCTCCACCTTCCTGGTCTGAAGAGGAATGTGTGGATGATGACTGAACTGTTTATTCAGTGTGTCAGAACTAGAGGCTGGGAAGCCTGCTGAAGACTTCAGCAGAATTTTTTTTCCTTGTTGCTCTTGCTATAGAGAAAAACAGAGGAAATCAGATCTGCTGTGGAAGGACAGTAAGTAGTTAAAACAACAGAGCTGTTTGTTATCCAGGTAATAGCAATGCATTTGCTTGGTGGCAAACATCTTGAGGAAGAGATAATGTGAGTCTATTAAAGTATAGATAGAAAGCAGGAAAATTATATTATTCCAGCTGTTCTCATCACTTGAAATTATGATGCTAGGGAGTCTGGAACCTCAGCCATCCAGCTGATAGAGGATGAAATTTCATTTCTTATGCTATTTGTTTCCTGACTAGTGGAAGTTTTACACTGGTCACAAGTGTTGGTTTCCATGGTTTTTGGCACACTACAGAATGATACAAAGAGGAAACTGTACTATGCCAGGTGCTGTACAAATCGAAGTAATAATAATCCTTTACTTTTTTACTTAAAGCAGTTTTTTGTATTATCTAGAATAAAGAAGAATTGGAGTGGGGGTGGGAAGAAGGGATGTTCTGATACTGTGTCTATGTCTAATGGGAAGATACAGATAACTTGCTCTGGGACCTGAAAAGATCAAACAACATGCTGAAATATAGATACAAAAATTATCAATATTTACAAAACAACAGATAAACAGATAAAGTACAGAGCTACTTCATAAGAATTATTTCTGAAAATATTGCCCCGGAAATAAAATAATTAATGCAGAGCTCAATTATTGACATCACTCATCACTGATCAATTATTGACATCAATTATTGACATCTGTTGCTCAGGGACATGATTTAGCAGAGGGTTGTTAAAGTCAGGGTAGTATGATTGTGTTGTGGTTGGACTTGATGATCTTTAAGATCTTTTCCAACCTGAAAAATTCTATGATTCTAGGATTCTATGATCACCAGATCCTGTAAATCAGGATGAATACCTAAATGTTGGTTTTGCTGTATTTACAGATCTTGGTATTGTAATCTGTATTTCATTTATCTGAAAAGGCTTGCAGACATATAGTTTCATTAAAAGTTTCTTCCAGGATGTTGTTACAAACTAGTTCGTTGATATAGTAGAAAATATTTCATTTTCAATCCAGAATTGTTGTCATATTACTGTGTTCTCCTTTCAATCCTTTATGGTTTTATTCTTTATTAGTTCACAAAGATATACTGAAAGAACCAGTGTTCTTTCTATGCAAGTTATCGCATTATCCGGTTTTCCCAAAATGAGTTTTGCATGTAGTATGCGATGTGTTTAAAAAAAAAAAAAAAAAAAAGTTCACATTTATGAGAAAAATGAACAAAAAAAAGTTAACTTCTGTCACATTTATTAGAAATTAAAAATTTGAAGAAAATGACCAAAGGATTTACTGGGAGAATACTCATGTCACTTTTTTACTACCAACTCAGTCTTTCAGTGCTCCAGTAGTAAAAGCGACTACACTGTATGATAGATAGATAGTATGGTAATGCTATACTTTTCTGCTACACTGAAATTTCAATAAGGGTAGAAATTTGCTTTAAAAAGAGGACAGTGATCTTCTCACAAACACTGTCCTTTGTCCTGAGGCACACAAAATCCCCAAATCCCTAAAATATTTTATCTTAAGATAAGATAATTTTGCACCAGCCCAGGCATGAAAAAGAAAAGTATATCAGATGCAGCTGGAAAAGTCCTGTTGCTCAGGGAGAAGGTAAATTAAAGCTTTCTATCTTATCTGTATTTCAATTACAGTTTTATTTTTGGTCCCTGGCAGTGTAGACTGTTGAAGTCCTGGGAAGTACAGACACTCATAGGTGTATGAAAAAGTAACCTTTAATGGTGGCTATGTATATATTTGATCCATGCTGCTTTTCATGTGGGGTATACATGATATTTAAATAAAAATGTGGACTGTAATCGAGGGGTCCCTCTGTTTGAGCTGACTTGATAC
>NW_024884586.1:40243605-40300731 GCF_019232065.1 Centrocercus urophasianus
AGCACATCAAACAGACCTCTGGGGGATGTTGTTCTTTTCTTCTGGGACAGGTACACGGAAGTGGAGCATTAACTCTTTAACTCTAAGTGCACTACATGATGTTATGGTGTGGAATACCAGTAACCAAAAATCATTAAACTATGACACCTCGATGATGGTGTTTTCATTTCGTCGAATGACATTCTGATTGGCACTTTGTTCATGCTAATTGCATTACCAAATGCATTCAAGGTGAAGCAAATTTTCTTCTCAGTCTCATATGTAATACCAGTCTCCTCTGCTACTAACAGTGCAGAAAAGATCGATTGATACACCATTGACACTATGTCTGCAAGTTCCTACAGTTTGTTTCCAGGTGATTCATTCCCATAAGGACAAAATCTCGATGGTATAATCTTGAGCTGATTTGGCAGTATACTCTTGTGGCTTAGCAGATATTAGCCATAAACCAGTGAATCTGGTTCTTTAGATTGATCCCAGCCAAAAGGAGAATGAAAAGCATCTTTACTTTGCCTATATTTCTATTGTGAACACCACAGACGAGGGGTGAAAGTTATGGTGTTATTATCATTGGGTAAATGTCAGAAATGGAAGGGACTGCTAAGTACGAGTTCTGCTCCCCGTGAGCTAACCCCCAGCCTTAAACTCTAGAGATAGTTGCCTCAGCTGAAGGAAAGCTAAATAGCCTGAAATGCTACTGCTTTTCTTCACGAGAAAAGCAGAGAAGTTCTTTCTACCAGAATAGACTAAAGATAGCTAAGTGAAAGAGAGGTCACCTGTGTGGACTGAGTAAAGCTAACACTGTTTAAAGACCTTGGATGGCTCGGGGTAGATTTGAATCTGAACTGAGGTGTGACAGTTAAGACTGGTATCTATTTGAAGCTTTAGTGTATGCAATTCTGATTTATTCTATTTCCTGCTAGAAAAGAAATGGCCCGAGAAATGCCCTAATTATGTAGCTGACTGAGATTACAGTACCTTCTGAGTTTAGCTGTATGCACCAATGTTATTTTGAGGTAAAGAGTAAATATTTCTGTAAAATTATTGAGTAAAATAAGTTAGAAAAGGTGAGAAAAAGTAAGAGAAAAGTCTAGAGAGATGCAGAAAATTGTAACAGTGAAAAGCCAACAAAAAAAAGTAGCAAAACATTTTCAGGACTCAAAGAAGTGCACCAGGCCAACATTTTAGGGTCTGGTGATGTAATATGGAGAAAGATCTACAGAAATCACAAGGATAGAATGATGAATGAATTCTGGATTATATTACAGTTGAAAAGTAGCAGAAAACTATCTAATAGATCTTCTACTGTTTAGTGAACAGGACTCACATTAGGTAATGGGAGCAGAAAGCATTAAAGACAATTGTATATGATGTAGTATTCGGTCAGATTCATTCACAGTGTATAGTCATTTCCAAATGGCATTTTCCTGTTCTTTGTTCTGTAGCAGTGTCTAATATTTCTAAACATTTTTAGGCTCTGTGACACCTTAATGGTATACAATAACAGTATGCCTCCGTCTTAGAAAAATGGATACTCTCATTTTTCTAAACATTGTGCCTTTACCTTTAACCATTTCCATTTAAATGCAAATTTCAATCATGTCCACCTCTCTGTATTCCAACAGAAGCACGGGGAAAAGACTATACCTTAAATCCTAATTTCTCCATAAAGGGGCCCGTTTCCTTCAGGTGTGTCATTCCATGTTATCAATCTTCATTCTCATTTTACATGTCTTCACTATGACTTATTTACCTTGCAGATTTCACAAATAAAACAAAATCCCATTTTTTTGTTGTTGAAAATTATGCTGTTTATATGTATTAAATGAAAACTAGCATCAGTAGTTATCTTCTTTTTTTCCTGTTACACCTGTCTATCATTACCTATCGACATAGAAATCTCCAATTTTGACATCTTTGAATTATTACCACTGTTTACAAGTGTTTCTACACTTTAAAGCTTATAATTTCCTAAGCACCTGCTTACACATTAAGTGAATTTGTGTCATAGACATGGATTACTCTTGTAATTATTGTTCCACTTTAAAGGAAATAATTGAATTTCAGGGTTAAGGAAAAAACGCGATGCTATGAAACATATGTGATACTGGTGTTAGTTTCCTGCATGTCTCTTCCTGGTATACAGCTTAGCAACACATCTAAGCAATTCATTAAGGTGTCTCTGTTTAGTGAGTGTTTGGAGAGAAAGTTACATTTTAATCTGGCATGTAAAAAAACATTTAGAAAACAGCCAACTGAAACAAAGCCTCTATTTCCCTCCCCCACCAAAAATCCCAGACCCTTTATCTGTTGTTAGTCCCTCTTGATTTACTTTTGACAAGAGAGGGCACTGTGATAACATTCTAAAGAGTGGACATATTTTTATGTGCTTGTCTGTGAGACAGAAAGAAAACCAAGGATTAACCCCTGAACCAATTACTTTACAGTATAGCAACTACTTCAACACAAAATGAGGAGAAGAAAGAGACAATTTAACTAATTAGTTTAAGTCAGGATGTTCTTTATAGGAATTACTCCATTGGAAGAAAAATTGTTGAATGTACTCATAAGCAAGAGACTGTTTCAGAATATATTTTTAAATTCTCACTTTGAGTCAGTTTTTATTGGCCAAGAAATATAGCTGAAGATACCTAATGCTCTTGCGCTTTAAGATGCATGCACGTATTCAGAAAAACTTCACCAAAACTGTATCTTTAATCCTTTATTAAATTGCAGACATGTACATTCTTAACTCTCCAGCATATTTATGGTATTGGAAGTCTAAACTCAGTTTATGTAGGTCAAAAGTGTCTTATACATGTTGTTCTAATATTAAGGTAGCCATGGTATACAACTTGCTTTGCAATTAAGTTGTTTTCTATATTAAATAGGATGAAAGATATTTTGATCACAATTTGCTATTGTAGATAGTAAAGTTGGAGCAATTGAATTCTGAGGTGCTTGGAGTTGAAGAAACGAGATGATTCAAGATTTTGAGCACCTACGCTTTGAAAATCAGATATTTATAAGTGTCATGAATTGGAACTACTTGTTATTTTGGGAAAATCATGCCTATGTGTGGTTTACAAATATCAAACTGCTTTGTCAGTAGGAAAGGACATTTCTTTCCTGCTTTGCCGTCACATGTCTAGTACGTTCTGATAAGATACTACTGGTGATAAGAAAAATTTCATCGGAGGAAAGCAAAAGTAGGATGTCATTTACTTTTAAATTTTAAGAAATTTATTTTTGTCTCAACTGTTTTTTTTTGCTTTTTGCATTTTTTTTTTTTTTTTTTAATGACAACCGCAGCTACTACAAGCATTCAGACACATAAGGATTTTCATAAGCATTGTAGCTTGGAGTTTGTATATTAACATTTCACTGTTCTTTCAGATAGTAGAGGGCAAATTCCCACCATGAGAACAGATGTTACATTTGACTTCAGACCTTTGACTTTTCCTGTTCCAGGTTGGCATCAATAATCTGCAAATTATGCTTGGGGATGATTGTGCTCTGTTAAGGAAATTTTACTTATATTTTGCTTGTAATCCAGGTTTTGAGGAAAATCCTATCTTGGTCTCTGCACTGCAGGTCAGAAAGTTTTGTGACTACCTTGGTCTTATTTTTTGTTCATTCAACCTGCAGAGTTCTTGAAAATGAAGAGAGTTCCTCTCCCTTTTTAAGCAAAAACTCTGAAGTTACTTCTCTTAAATGATACTTCTTCCTCCGAACTGCGAATCAGCCTTCTTCTGCAAGGAACTTGGTGTAAAAAGAAAACAGAAATATTCGTAAAGCTCCTACTTAATTCTCTACTTGTTTAGTGGAGTAAACAAGACATAATTTTTCCTGCTTCATGTTTGTTTTCTTCTAGCTCATGCAGACTGGAGTAGATAACTATGTGATACTACTCGATTAGTTGAGACTACTGTCTCCCCAGAAGGAGTCTACTTCTCTCTCTTGTATTTTATTCTTTGGCTTTTGAGCTTGAAGGATATATCAGCTAATGGGGAGTTGCCTGGTTTCTATCTTGATCCAGACACAGACAGATAAAATTAACAGACAGTGCTTGAAGATTAGCTATCATTAAGTCTAGCTTTGACACATATGGCTAATTGAAGGAATACCAGGTACAACAGGAAATGAAGAATAATGGGTAATACATTCTTATAAAAGACTTGTTTCACCTTAAATACATTGAGACCGTGATAGTGCTTAGCTAAAACTTAGAGGAGCTGAGATCATACAAATTCTTCATGCACCAATTACCATTAAAAAGTGTATATCGCAGATGGTAATTCTTCGACAAATGTTGTTTTTTTAAGTGACAACTGATAGGCCTTGCTGCTAATGAAATTATAACCCTTGCCTTTAGCCTGCTGCAAAAACTTGTTTCTTAGATACTTTTTTGTTTATTTTTGCATTTCAGCTTCCCTTGACTTATTTGAAAGGTAGGCAAGTCCTGATACGAATCTGAGTGTTTCAATAGTTTATGTTTCCACGTGCCATTATAAAAGCAGGATGGAGTCATGGAGAGCTGAATTATTGCAAAACTAAAGAAAAGAAGGAAAGAGATTATAGATCTAGACTCTGCTTATATCTCATCTATGCTTTCATCTTTCCAGCAGTAATTACACAGGTGTGTATGACAGTCAAACCTATCTTAACAAAGTGCAATGCACACACATTGCAGGCAGTTTGTCTTACAGGACCCTGTGAGGATTATACAAAAAGGTGGGTTATAGCATCACTACAAACTAAGTATTCTGTTTCAGGCAGGTTGCACTGAGCTTCAAATAACTGATAAAATCCAAAGATGGATCATCCAATCTGAAATTTGGACCGATACTTGCTATTCACACAACTTTCAGGAAAGGGTGTTAAATTGTATTGTGAATAGGATATAGCCAACAATAAACAGAAAGAGAAAACTCCAGAAAATGTTGAGGCACCAAATCTGAAACATAGCACAAGGTTAACATATGACTTTTATGAAATAATTCCTTCTTCTTCAGGCAAGAAGGTAGAATTCGTCCTCTTTTTCATCTTAGCCCTGTGGTGTAATAATGATACATGCAGCAGACTATGTGTATGAGTAAGCATGTAAGTGTAGGTGTGCTATGTTTGAATGTATTTAAGTAAGCAGTCTCCATTACATATTCATATTGAGAGCATGTACCTGGTTCTTCAAGCACGAACAAACAAACAAATGTAAACAAACAACAAATCAGAACAAACTTATGCAAACCTGGGATCCAAATACAGCTGAACTATGATATGTGGTTACTTAGCAAGATGAATTTTGTTATGAATAAAGTTTAAGAGAGACTTCTGCCATAAACAATGCATAACATTTCCTAGTCCCCTTTTATTAAGCAAGTATGTAAACCAGCTACTTAGAATCTGATCATTTGGGTATGGATATTTTCAGGCTTCCTATTTTCAGTTGTCATTATTTGCGAACATTTTAATCAGGGAAGTTTGTCTAAAATGTATCAGAGTTAGTAGTATTTATGAATGAGGTATAAAGTTAATGAACTTTAATTTGCCAATGCTGCTCCACGGGTAAAATTAGGCAAACCTATTACATGGGTGAAAGATGAGCAGCCAGATTAGCATCCATCTAGATTGTCACTGCCACTCCTGAGTCAGCGGGGCTTGGTGGGCTTATTCAAATTGAATCATTACACCACATAAGGTTTGTGATGTACAGTACAGCGTATATATTGTCAAGAAAAGAAAAGCTATGAAAACTTGTGTTGTACACCATCTTAGAACAGAATTTGACTTGAAAAAAAAAAAAAAAACAACAACTTATTTTAACATCATAAACTGTGCCAACTGTTCATCTGCATGGGGGAATCACATCTGAAAATTAAATCCTGAAGTCTGATCCATCTGTTTTTGCTGTCAGGCTCAGCCCCAGGAACTCCTAAGCAGTTGTTGTTGTTGTTGCTTTTTAATAGAGTAGGACAGTAATGCACAGCCCTCCAGATGTGTCCTGATCTTGTTTGAGATTCATACACTTGACCGCAGGTTGACTTTGAAAACCCATCTGAGGCTCAATAGAATTACAGTGCCCTTCATAAAGAGAAGAAAAAACTTCTAATGTTGAAGTGCTGGGATGTGTTTGGTAACCAGTGAATGGCTCTGGTATAAAGTTTAGTAGCCTAGTGAGAGCTGGGGGGAAAAGAAGGGAGTTTTTTTGATTTCTAATGTAGCACTGTACTTGTTCTTGTCTCCAGTGGTCTACTTATTGAGTGCTGAATCATGTGACAAGGAGGTCTGTGTTGCATTATTTCAGAAATAAAAGGATAGACCATTTTCTTTCCCAAAAGAATTGGTAATTATTATCTCACTAAAAAGCAGGGCTTTTTGCCATCACCTGTGGGTAGGAGTGAGCAGTAGATAATCCACTGTTTGAGCATTTCTAATTTTAACTAGTGTGGGTATTTCTCAGATAAGTGAAGAAAGGTAGAGAAACTGTGCATTGATACAACCCAGACAATGAGCCTCTGGACCTACTGCAAATGCTGACAATACAGACCCAATGTCATTCAGTGTCTAAGTCATTTCAAACAACAATATTTAATGAGATTTGAGTCTACACTGCCCTGAGCAGAACACTAATATAGCATAAGGCACTGAACTACTCTCACATCCCATTCACATTTTACAAAGCGATGTGAGGAGGGCTCCAGATGACAAGTTGGCACTATGATTCCTTTTTTGCTCTGTAAAAATACCAGGTGCTGAGACACAACCAGCTTTACCTTTCAGAAATCAGAGTGTTTGATTTCTACTGTGGACCTCTAGAGGTAGTTCTGTAAACCAGCCAAATAAAACTGACTGCTATTGGAAATGTGCAAAGAGTAAATAAAAGGGGGAAAAATTCATGTTGAGATATTTATAATAACTATAACTTTAAGAAGGGAGTTGACTTGAATGATTGCCTTCATCATTAGAAAACGGCATGGTACAAGCTGCCCTGCCTTAGTCACAGCTGTCACTAGAAAAGGAAATAGATTTTTAGGGTCCAGATAGGATTTCTCCTTGGAAATGTCAGGAGTGATTGATGTAAGACACAACTAAGAAGCTACTCACTAAATGTGTGTTGTCTACACTTTTGAATCCTGCCTTCCCCTGCAACGATATGGTGTTGTCATGATTTTAACAAGTCACAGGAAGAGTTAAGCTGCACTTTCTGAATAAATTAGTACAGTCACAAAATGACACTTCCTTGACCTTTGCAAAAGGTGGGGAGTATAGCGGTAAGACATACAGGGCTGTTAAACAATGTTGTTGTTTTTTATAACCACTCTGACAAAAGGTGCAAGCTCTTTAAAACAGTTTCCTAATGCACTTCAGCAAGAGAGCTAACTGACTGTCATAAGATGACATGCGTAACACAGAGATCTCACTACACATTTTGATGCAAAGGAACACCCTGCTAGTTGAAAATCATTTCTAACTGGATTCAGATGTTAGAAATGAAGTACACGGAGCATTGTACATTTGGTAAAACTTAAAGATGCTTAAAAATAAAGATCATAAATCTTCAGCTGTGGCCTTTTATCAGCTCTTAATTTGTCATGGTATTTTAATTACTTTCAGTGTAAAAATTTTAATCCATATGTGAGGGAAGATGATGCTTCTTTATTGTTCCTTTTCTTGTAATATAGTTTTTAAAGATTAACAGGTCTCTGTGCACATGGATGTTTTTAAAAGCCTTCAATGGGCAATTTCAAAGTTCTCTTAGCTTCATACTAAGCACACACTCAGTTAATTGTATCCATACTGATTACAGAAGTTAAAAGTTTGGAAGTTTTTTCACTGAGCTTGAAAGGCCTTTGATTTTAAGAAAACACATGCTCAGTATTTCCTTACGAAGCTGCATTTAAATTGTTTATTCAAGAGAAATTTTCAAAAGGTAAGTTTGCTATTTGTAGGTTTTGCAATGAAGAAAAAAAACTGATCTCTTATGTGGTGAGAGACAACTTTCCTTCTTTTTTTCTTTTTCCTTTTTGTGCTTGTCCTTTTAATCACCTTATTTTCAGGACTTACATTTGTGACTACTGAGAATTATACAAAATATGATCAAACTGCTACATGAGGCTAAGGGAAGCAATAAGGTATTTTCGGTACTGCATGGCTGCAGTTAAGTCATTTTGAAATCAATAATCCCCTCGCAATTCACTGTGCCACTTGGCTGGACATACAGATGCAGATGTCCTTGTAAATGAGTTTACATCACACTGTGCTTGTAGCCATATAATCTTTCTTTCCTTCTCAAGTCTGTCCCATTTTTCTTTGCTTCCGTTATGCATATGAAACTTAAATTAAGATTGCATGTAAAGTTGACTAGCTATCCCAAGTTATTTATTGGAAATGAAACTATATGAGCATACAATATATGGTTTGCTTAAAATTGATTTACCTAACTCCTTCCTTAGTCCCAGGCAAATGCAATTGTTGAGAATTGCTTTGCAGGGAAATAGAAATAGAAGGAAAAGAAAGTGTAAATAGATAATTTGTAGCTAGTTTTGGAGATTTCAATCTATTAATAAAGAATGTAACTTCTCAAGTGTAAAAAATAGAGAAAGAACACCAAATTTACTAGTAGTAATAAGGAAAAGTTTTAGGATAAGGGTCATGCATACTTTGAGTGTGATTTCAACTCTGGACAAAGCTTAAACATAAATATGGAGAGTAGATAGTATCTGGGGAATGCCAGAAAGAAAACTCATGTCATGGTATAACTAACCACCCCAAAGCCACACAGTGAAAGGATAGAAGATCTGCAGAGAGTCTGGGGTTCAGCTGCACTGCACCAAAATGCATTTGCCCAATAGCCTCAATAGTGGCAGTGTAAATCACGAGTGATAAAGCCAGGCATTTTTTAGTAAGCTTTCTAAACTGGTATTTTATTCATTACATCACCATTGTCATAATCCTAGTTTTATATTGTGAATTATAATACTGTGAAGAATGCAGAGTTCTGATAAATCTGATACAATCTGTCCTGGCTGTGAGGTCCCTAGTTTCGGCTATCATAAGCTGCAAGTTTTAAATTCTTAAAAGGAATGGCATTTAATGCAGATGGACAGTAGCACAGCAGAGTTATTTCTCAGACCTTTGGTACCTGTTTTGAGATCCAGCATCTTTCTTTTTTTGAGAGCGTATCTATGCGTAATGGCATATGCATGTATATATTTAAAATACACATGCACACATAGAGTAACATCTCTTGGTTTTTTATTCTGAAATGCTAAAAATGTCCAGCATTTTTCAAGCCTGACTAGGCCATGGGCCACAGCAAACTTATAGTCATGAATTCTGCAGCAAAGAATATGCTGTATTCACAGCCTATAATTTTTACTAATTTTTTCTTTGTTCTTTATCAGTGTTAGGAACTGAATCTTTACCATTAGACTGGGATGATCTCCATATGATGCCTGTGGAAACAAAGCTGCAGAGAGGGCAGATAACAAGCATAGACTGAAACAGGAGTAGGTAGGAAAAAAATGGCTGTGGCTCATCATTGTTGCTTATCAGGGCTGAGCAGCATAAAAGTGCCTAGGTAGGCTACTTTTGGGCCAATCCATTTGAAAAGTGTAATAACTTTGGCTTTCCACATTTATTTTAGGTAACAGAATGTAACTGCTCAGCTTTAAGGTGATGGAAATAGCAAACTATCACAGGGCTGTGCAACACCTTGTGGATTCACTCATGTGAATGCCACAGAATGTGAGAGTGGGCATTGCCAGCCAAAGTTGCACTTAGTTTATTCTTAAATGCTATTTTCCATTTTCTATAGAAATAATAGATTTTTATTACTCTAAGCTGGCATGACACAGTGGGAAAAATCAGATGCTGTTTCATGCAGTCTGAGAAAGTCACACGTGTTTTCACTCTGTTTAATTCTTTCATAAAAGCTTCAGTCTGGTGAGGGATCTACTAAATGTCTTGTTTCCTTTTGCCCTGAGAAATGCCAGTTTCATTATTTATTTGACAAAAGATAAAGGGAAGGAGTCCTACTATGTTTGCTGATAAACCACTTATTTTTCTCAACCTGCAGAGATTCACCTATTCACCTCATAGTCTATCACAATTCTAAATCTCAGTGGATATCTCTTGGGATATCTGATGCTACTTAGTTAAAAAAAAATTCCCAAATTATAACCTTAAGTCATGTTACCCAATCCTAAGGCTAGTACTAATATTCTTCTGCTACATAGTGATTAAAAAATAATATTGTCCTGCTGTACCTTGCTCTAAGTCGCTGCCATGGGCATTCTAAAGTGTATGTTAAGTTTGGATACATGAACACTGACACAGAGCAAGAAATTCTACAGTCCATGGAAATTTAAAAGAAAGAATGCAGAAAAACCAGAAATCCTGCACATCAGTAAGTAAAACTGGAGAAGACCTTGGGATAAAAATTTAATCTCATGCCTGTATTTCAACATTCTGAAATTCACATCTTCCCCTCTCATTCATTTGCCCAGGCCTGTGCCAAAATTCTTTTTCCTACATGAATGTACACATGCATTCCTCTCTCTTCTTCTGCTTTTCTTCCCCTCCATCTGCTTTTCTCTTTCATCTCTGTAATCAGAATTTACAAGAGAGACCTCTAAAAGTTTCAAGCCAAAAATATTCAAAATAGTCTATGTCCATGAAATGACTTTTATTTGGCAAAATAGTGGTTTTGGATGGAAATATTTTCTGTTAGCATACTTCTATCAATTCTAGTGAAACAATATAATCATGAGAAACTTACAACAAAGCAGAAAGTTCAAATGATATCATCAGCAGTGCCCTCTTAGAGAAAACTGACTCAAGATGTAACATTATCTGAAACATTAGCTAGAAATTTTGTGTGATAATAATACAACTGCTATGTGTTGTTTTTTTTTTTTTTAAAAAAAAAAAAAAACTTCATTTAGTTGTTTCTGCTGACCTCCTAAAGATGTATGTGATAGTGCTTCATTTTACTGCTAAGATAGTTTTAAATCTATGTATGTATCTCTGTTGGTGCGTATGTGTCTGTATATATGACTAAAATGAGCAGATTTGCTTGACTTTATGAACTAGATGCCAGACCACATCTGAAGAACTGCTGAGCTTGCAAAGCACAGTACCACACTCCTTCCATTCTCTCTTAACTCTCACACTCAGTGCTGTTACTTCTGGCCCTTCAATATTTTTTAACCATTTCATGGTTAGAAGTTGTGGTAACAAAATAGATTTTCTTAAGTGCAGTAGTGAGTGCTCCATGACTGGGATTTATTTACTGGATTCCAACTCAGAGATGAGTACCTCCCCAACCAAGTTAGCTACATTCTTTAGTTAATGTTTTAGAAATGCTGAGTCTCGGGTCTGTAAAAGTTCTCAGCTTTGCAAAATAGTGACATTGGAAAATCTAGTCGCAGAAACAGCCAGAAGTTTTTGGATGCTTAGTGCACTTGCAAAAAATCTTGCCCTCTTATGAGTACCTAAATGCATTCCACTGAAATGTGGTCTTGAGTGTATGTGCTGAGAAATTCGTATTATGACCTTGCATTACTCTTTGAATATGTCTCAGACACATTTGTGCTGTCACGAACATTCCTATTAGTTACTGAGTGTAAGTTTAGTTGCTGTGGCTAAAATTAGGACATATTTACTTTGGAAATATTTTTCTTGATATCTCAGATAAATAGTAAATGTTTTGACTTTTCCAGGTTTGTATAGTCCACGTCAGCCAGTCTCTGCACTACTGGCCCGAGACAACAACCTGATTTTCTGAGAATATAATCTGGCAACTCTGATGATATCTTTACATGAATCTGAGGGGATAATGTGCTTGTTCAAATGAAAACTTTGGCTCTGTCAGAAATAGACTGTGTGCTAAAGATTTGTTACATTTTAACAAAGGGAGAGGGCCACTGATTTGCAGACACAGCTCACATTGATGTCAGTGAATACTAAGAGCTCAAGTGTGCAACAAGAGTCTTCATCTCTAATTCATCTCAGGAATTGCCTTATTTTAATACTAGGTCACTCCAAAAGTAGTCTTTCTTTTTTTATTTCCATGGAAACTACAACAGATACAAAGAGCACAATGACACTCTTTGATAGAGCAAATTCTCAGCTACAAAACAGTATTTTTCAAAAAAGTCACCAGCATTAACTATGTTTTTTCACCAGTGATGAACAAGAGCCTGCATGCAGCACCTGGAAAAATCTTCACCAAGTGAAGATGACCTACTGTTGCTGTCACCACTGACGAAATGCATCACCCACCACCTCTGTTTGGTCTCCATAAACGTTCAGAAAACGTCAAAAAATCACTGAATATCACTGTGTGCCTTTTTCTTCACTTGGAAGAATTCAGATACACACTTTTGCTTCATATGCACTTCCAGATGCCATTTTGTCAGACTGCCCCTCTGCGGCCATCTGTTGCCCGGCAACAATGTTTGATGGAGTATTGGTGGGAAGGTTCAGCCTTTACTGCTGGATCACCAGCATCTGTCTCTGATGTTGTGGACAAACACAACAAAAAAGGAGGCATTACTTTCAGAGCACCTTTCATGCTTTGAGCTGAATGAAATTTGGATGGATTTTTAAAGATGTTGGCTGAAGATCCATACTGATGAGAGGTGAGAAAATACTTGCCGTTCCACGGACAAGTCGAAAACCTGCCTGAGCAAACTGCCAGTTCGACTGTTTGTAAAGTGGCCGCAGACCAGGGAATCACTACGCACAGCCAAGTGTCAAATATTCGCCTGGCGTGTTTTGGCATCATTTCATCTTATTCTGCAGAGGCATGCTGATTCTCATCAGAAAAGATCTGGTTTTAAAGGGCACGTAACCATTTTGAAGCCCTGTTCTCATTTATTTTTTTTTTTCCTACAGTTTTCTTGGGAGTAACAGTTTAATTTCACTTGGATGTTCCAATACTGTTTTTTTTCTACTTGTAGAATATGGACATGATGAAAATTGCAGAGCTAGAGCAAAGAACACTATGTTAAAATGCAATCTGAGAAGAAAAGCACCACAAATCTGCACTGGGCAGTACAAAAACGCTTTATTAAAACAGCCATTTTACAAGCTAAAAAAATATATAACCTTTTTGCCTCTGAAAAGTTTTTTTTTTTTTTTTTTTTTTTTTTTTTTAATACTCATATTCAGTGCTAGTAATCAGCATTTACAGACAAGAGCTATATTGTTTCAAGAAGACACACAGCAGGGACTGGAAAAGAAAGGTAAGCTAGAGTGCAGGTCTATCCAGGTCTAGAAGTGTTTAGAAATAGAAGTAGAATTTACCTTTAAGTAAAAATAATGGAAAGGAATATATGCCTCTAGAATAATTCCCTAGATAAGCAGGAATAAGCGTACTGTGTGGCAGAGGACATTTTACCTCCCTGGCTACTGATGCCAAAGCAATGTGAATGCCTCAGTGCCTGCTCTTTTACACCAGAACAGGTGTTAAAGCCTGGTCTAATATTGCTCTTTGAGGGATTTACAAAGTTGTGTGATGTGTACCCATAACCTGCCTACTTGTGGGGTTTTCTAGGCTTATAATTCTCAGTCCAGAGCATGTACATACACAGCTCATACACAGTGATGGGCAAGTTGGTTTCTCTTCAGTGGTGAATTTCAATTTAGAGATGTTCTTTCTTAACCCGGGCCCAATAGAACTGAATTTTTGTTCTTTCAGACTTCCTAAGGGAAAAGATTATCATGCAGTGTGGGCAGTTCCTAGAATTAAGGCACTAACTTTTTCCATACTTTGCTCCTTCAAGAAGACTCCAACCTCTAGACATATTCCTTGAGGCTTGGAAGGGCTAGCTGCCAGACTGCTTTTGATCCAGAGAGTACTTACTAAATGCTAGCAAGTATCTTCAAGACCTGCTGTTGAGCTTCCTGCACTGTCACCAGGTACTTAATCAGGGGATGTTAATGCTTAATGCTAGCAAAGTTGTTCAGGTCTGGGCAGATTCTTATCCAGTGCCTTATATTCACAGAAGGTTCCTTCATGTCAGCTACAAAATATCCAGGGTAGATGCCATGTATCTAGTGAGGCTACATCATCTAACTTCAGGGCTGGAGCTGGTACAGCCTCCTTACTGTAGGGATCTGTTGTTTGCTCTGTGTTTAGCCTAATTTAATTCCCTGGAAGGGTGTTGCAAGCTACTCCTTGAGTTTCCCTCATCTTGGGTCTCAAAAATATTCAATATTCTTCTAAAAAAGAGTGAGGTGAATGGCTTGCAAGTTCTGGAAAGTTGGAATATTCTCCACTGTCAACTCAGCACTGCTCACAAGCACTGTATTCTCACTTGATGTCGTTAAAGACCAAAGCGGTCACCATAATTGAAAACAGTATCAGTTAGTCATTCAGGATGAGGATCTGTTTTCCATGTTAATCACTGCTAAATTAGTTGTGCTGTTACTGAGCAGGGAATTAAGATTTTCAAAGTCTTCAGCATTAAATTACCAGCCATTGTCCCACACTGTCATTTTGGTTATGCAATTAAACAGTCTCCAAGAGATCATTTAAGAAGAAATCAGGGTGTGCATTTCCACAAAATGTTTCACATTCATTCTTTTCTATAGAAAGCTGAAGAAAAAATTAATTTTGGTGAAATGTTAGAGCAAGCTTTTAAACTGTACTATGCCACAGAGCATGAGATGATTCGTGTAGCCAGTATATACATCTACATTAAAATTGAGCTTGTTTCATCTGTGGAGTCAAAGGTGGAGTCTAAAATGAGCACCCATAGGCTTTACAGATCCCAGTCTGTACTCTTATGAGATGCATTCTATTGTGAGTAATGCCATTCCATGGGTGATTCACCTTCTTGACAGAAATTCTAATATTTCTGTGTGTTTTTCAATAGCTGCCATATTAACAAAAATGGTAGCATTATAGCAGAAAATATAACTATTTAGCCACATGTGTGTTCCTCTTGCTCAGGCACTATATTATATTTTATTTTAAAGTGATTGGCATTAATTTTTCAACGAATTATTTTTCATATTTCAGGCTCAGAGCAGAGATACCATTTTATAAGTGCTGAGAACAGCCAGATATCCTTAATATGTCTTTGACATATTTTTATGCATTCTAAGTTGCTTTATCAGTCATTAAAGCTCATCTTGCAGGACTTAACAATCTTGGCCTTGATCCTATAAGCATGTATATGGCTTGCTTCATGCATATAAGCACTCCCATTGAAATCAATATTCAGCCACATTACATTAAGTACACGCATAAGTGCTTGCAGGACTGAGGCTGCCATTTATTTTTTTTTAATTTTTTTTTTTCTGTATTCACGCTATTTTCTGTCTTCTATCTATTGTAGTCTTTTGAGTAAAAGATTCATAGACTGAATAGAGCTCTTCAGATCTCATTCCTCATCCTCACTGAATCATACAATTTCCCATGTAGTGCCAGAAGTCACTCAAGGTTTTCAGTCTTCACATTCATTTCCACTATTCCAAATCTCCTCCCAAGAGCAAAACTGAATGTTGTGGCAATGACAGAAGAGATTCATGGGGTGCATCCAGGGAGGACTAAGAGTGATTTGCAAGGGTGAGGTGGATGAGGAACTAGAAAAACCAGGGCATGTTTTGTAGGGCAGTGTATATTGCAGTTGTCTGTGAAGTTTCAGTAGAGATCTACATTGTGGAAGGAGGCAGAAAGAAACTCTGAAGATTTTGGGAGAGAGAGGGAAGACTGCTGTTCTTGGTGGCTGTATACCATACCTGGTCTTATGCTGGCTCTGGATCGTTTATTTATTTGTACAACCAGTTAAAGCTGACTTCAGGGTGGCTTTCTCCTTGAGATGTACTATTGACTATTCTTGTAGCAATCTATTTTGCCTTTCTGAGGGAAAGTAAGATTCTGGGACTGAATCTTGGAAAACTTCAATAGAAATATCCTACCTTAAATGTTAGACTCTTACAGAACAAATCTCTTCCTATTATTATTATTATTTTTTTTCCACGGAATCACAGAATCGTAGGAGTTGGAAGGGGTGTTATATGGCCTCACCAGGCATAGTAGAGTTGGGGCAACTAGCTAACAGGCCTCCATCTAATTTCTGCTGCTAATGACAACTCTGAGCTTTGCTGTAGGGATCTAGGGCCTTTTGTCAGCCAGTTCTCAATCTACCTCAATTCACTCATCTATTCCACATTTCCTAAGCTTGCCCATTAGGATGTTATGGGAAACAGTGTCAAAAGCTTTGCTGAAATCAAAGTACACAACATCCACTGCTCTTCCCTCATCTACCCAGCTGATTGTGATGTCATAGAAAGGTATTAGATTGGTCATGCTTGATTTTCCCTTGGTGAATCCATGTTGACAACTGATAACCTTCTTGTCTCACAATTGCTTGAAGATTACATCCAGAATTAGCTGCTCCACCATCTTTCCAGGGACAGAGGTGAGACTGACTGGCCTGTAGTTCTCATCGTTCTTGCCCTTCTTGAAGGTAAAAGTGACATTGGCTTTCTGCCAGTCCTCAAGGACTTCTGTTTTCCATGACACTTCAAAGAAGATAGAGAACATCTTGGCAACCACTTCTACTAGATTCCTGAGCACTTGTGGATGCATCCCATCAAGGCCCATGGATTTATGTGCACTGAATTTGCCTAGACTATCTCTGAGCAGATCCAATTCCATGAAGGGTAATTCTTCTTTCCTCAGGCTTTCTCTCTTATATCCAGCATCTGGGATTCTTGAGGGGCAGTCTAATCAGTAAATACTGAAGCAAAGAAGGCATTCAATAACTTCACCTCTCATTGTCCTCCATTACCAGGCATTTTGTATTAGGATCATGATGGATGACATAGAAGTTGGATGGGGAAAAGGATATTATGACTTTTATTCGATCTTCTTTGTCAGATTATTTAATCTTTCATTTTTCAAAGAGATTTAGTTTATAAAGAAACCTTTTTTTCCTCAACTCATATAAATTATGAAAATTCCTCATTTAAAAAAAATAAAAAGACTTTTTTAAAAAGTCAGAGTTGTTTTCTGACATTTGTGCTCTCTGTCTGTCTGTATTTAATTGCTTTTCCACAACAACAAAAAAAGACCATGCATTTTTGTTAGCTTCTTAAGATTTCATGTACCAACACTGTAACCTTTCACTTGTTATTGTGGTAGGACTGTTTAACCTTGTATTTAACTTTTTGTAACAGTATTTAAAAGTAAAACATAGGAATGTTGTTTGTGGTGGTGAAATTATGTTTACAAATCTGAAATAGTACGAAAAACATGAAAATATTTCTGTAAATATAAAGAGTTACAACATTTTATATCTGCTCAGCAGCTTTGGACTTGGCTCATCATTCATTATTTTTCCCATGCCACATTTTAGCGTGGGAATCTCTTAAGTAAAAGATTAAGTTTGAATTTGGTTCTCCATTTTATTAAGTACATGAGTACAGATATTAATCAATTATGCTTTACTCATTTCTACACATTTCAGTATCTCTGAATTTAAAAATTGTAGAACTGTGCTTGAAAAGCATTTGCTTTTTCCACCTGCACCAGAAAGATGTTGTGAATCTTTGTTTCATTAAATCTGGCTACATGTGGCTACAAAAAGGCTGCTATCTCAGCCTCAGAGTCACTGATCACATCTGACAGATTTTTCTAATCTATAAGAAACATTTTTTTTTAAATCTATAATAAACAACATTTCTCATAATGAGACATAAAAATAGGACATGGATTTATATAACACACCACAGAATATCAGTGTATACAAACTCATATTTAAATTTCCAAGCCTTTAGGGGCTATGTTAATTTTTTGCACCATTAAGTAGTTTCCAGTTTTAATCCCCATTTATTAATAGGCAAAACCACAACACACATACAATCCATTACAGCCCACAGTGGCAGAAGGATTTCAGCAGCATAACTATGCTTTCTTTCTCTGGAGAGCAGTGGATTTTGCAGCTGCTTCCATCTCCTGAATCATTGCAACCAACATCTGGCCTTTCTGGAGAATCCCAGCAATGGGATAGTGAGGATGGGGAATTTTTTCTGATTGAAAGTAGAATTTGGCTTCAATTATGTATATTTAAAATGGAGAGAGAGAGAGAGGGAGTATGGGGGAGGTTAGGTTTATGAGTTATATACATTTTAATTTACAGGCTTGTATAATTCTTATGACCACTAAACGCCTGTAGTTAGCTCCAGCTCTAGGACTCTCTTTTCCAGTTTCATGTAACCACCAATACAGTTTTAGTTCAAGTGAAAGTATATAGCAATCTTTTTTGGTTTTGTTTTCATTTTTTTCCCATTTTATTTATCAGGATGAAAGAGAAGGAGGAATGTGGTGGGAAAGTATTCATTTATCATGCAGTGGCCTCCAAATGCATTATAGACTTTTATTGCTTTGGAAGGTGTTACACAGTTCGATTGATTTGCATTTGTAAAAGATGGATGGATGGGAACTTCTAAGGAGAATCTGTGATGGTCAGAAGATTCCATATGATGACAAACAGCCTTTTTCCCTTGTCTCAAAAAACCTGTTTTTGGGAGTAAATAACTGAATGAAAACAGATTTCTTGGAAAACTGTTGTAATTTAATGCATGTAAAAAAAGCTTTTATAATAGCCTCAGTCATACTGGGAATTCTGAAAGAAATACTTCAAACAAATACCAGTTTTTAATCGAAAGGGACTCAAAAGGGTGGTGATGGTGTGGCGTTTTTTTTTTCTCTTTTCCCCCAGAAGTGGAAAAGTTTGAAACTTTTACAGTGTTTTCATTTAAAATTCCTGTCAGGAATCTAGCTCTAAAACTTCCTAGGCCACAGCTCAAAATCACAGAATGGCTGAGATTGGAAAGGACATCTGGAGACCATCTATTCTGACCAATGTTCTGAGCAGGGTTAAACAGAGCAGGTTTCTCGGGGCTCTGTATCTGACTCCCATCCCCGGAGGCATTCAAGGCCAGGCTGGATGCGGCTCTGGGCAGTCTGGTCTGCTAGTTGGTGACCCGGCACATAGCAGGGGGGTTGAAACTAGATGATCATTGTGATCCTTTTCAACCCAGGCCATTCTATGATTCCATGATTCTATGCTGGAATAGATTGCCTATAGAGGTTGTAGATATCCCCACCCCGGAGGTGTTCAAGGCCAGGCTGCATGGGGCTTGGAGCAGCCTAGTCTAACCTAGGTGTCCCTGCCTACAGCAGAGAGATTGGAGTTAGATTATCTTAAAGATCCATTCCAAACCAAAGCAATCTATGATTCTATGATTGTTCCAAAGAGATCACTGAATAGGTCAAAATCTGTTCTCCTTAGACCCGTGGCTGTGATCTTGCATTGGAAATACTTAGATAATTCATACTAAAATGTAGAAACCAAGCAGATAAAATTGTTACTTATTATCAGGGAAGCATTGGTGTTTTATTTTGTTTGTCTGTTTGTTTGTTTAAGCTATGAATTTCATAGGCTCTTTATTTTATATTTGAGCAATGCATAGTATAATACTGCCCATTTTCTGCTTAAAACTCCAAATACTGCCTCAGTTTATGCAATTTTAACTCTAGTTATTTTGTTTGATAGATTGAGTTGAACAACATGGTTGGTATGATGATGACAGCTTTCTTTGTTTGCTCCTTATGACTCATAAATTTGGAGAAAGTAAACTGGGTATAACCAGTTCATACTCCAAATTCCCAGTACTCCCTCCAGGCCTAATTCTCCGAAGGAGTCCAAGACTTCTTTAATTATTTCACAGCCATACATCTAAAATCATACTACTCTCTAACTAAAAGGGCAGAATTCTCCGAAAATGACCATACTTATAATATGATAATTGCATAATAATACCGAATGTTAACATGTAAAGATGAAAAAGATATTCCTACACGGACAGGCAAATTCCTGTTTTAGAAATGAATGGCTCTATATTTGGCATATTTGGTATGAAAGAGTCGAATTGTCTTTAGAAGATGTAGTAAAATAATGAATTAAGAAATTCTGGTAACATCAAGACAACCATGAAAGCTGCTTATCCTGAAATAAGTTTTTCTTTCTAGCAATTGTATTTATTAGATACTTGCTAAATGGCTGCAGACTAGCAATTTTATCAGTTTAGAATTTAATTCCTTTCCAGAGGCCTATTTGGCCAATCTGAAAACTGGCTCGTATTTGAGGACAATCTCTGACTGCTCTTTTAAACCAGATGTAGCATGCACATACATATTTGCAGATTGGCCTGTAGGTTTGGATGCAAAAGCATTTTTGAGGTAGTATTACCTCCAGGTAAGTTAAAATATTTACCTAATATAATTATATCCATTAAAAGTTAGGCAACTGATCTAATTAAAACCTGTTAAGATTCTTCAGCAGACTATTTATCCCATTGGCATTAGAAGCATAACAGCCAGAGATGCCACATACTCTGGAGCTGCCTATCTCTAAATCAGGTCAGATACTTTACCTACAGAATCAGAGTCATATATTTGATATGTCCAGGACTGTCCTTGAAGAAAAGTCTGCTGAATAGTGCATCCAGACCAAGAAAGCATGCAAGCAAACAAAATCACTTTCTTCATAATTTTGTTATGTTTTGTGTTAATTGTTTGAAATACTGAATTAACACCTGCAAGAAAATTTTTGGCAATATGGTAAGCATGTGCTCAGTCTTTTGCAGTATATGATAGCATTACCTGCCATCTGATATTCTCCAACACTAATTATCCCTTTTCACCAGGTGTTTTATCTAACTCCTCCTTTGTAGCCAAGAAAAAAGTAGTGATTTTACGAAGTTTAATTTTTAGTAGCAATAACTTTTTCTTATCACCCATCTAAGAACAGTACTTTGTATATGTATATTTTATTGGTTGGGGTCTCAAGCCGTCTTCATACTAATTAAGGCTAGTAGCATTCAGACACGTCTTAATTTTTATCTCATCAATAGGTATCAGTAGGCATTCCTGCATAGAAAAGCATGGGTGAAAGTCTGGAATCAAATACATGTGTCCTGACTTCCACAGTCAGGCTGGAACTCCAGCCTTAGGGTTGGCTTAATCACAGAGCCAGCCACAAGGGACAGTCAGGCTCCCTCGCTGTCCTAATCAAGAAACCAAGCAGTTGGGCCTGCAGACTCTGAGGATGAAAATCTCAATTGGCTTAGAGTTGAAATATAATGAGCATGCATAACCTCTGCAATTCTTTTAGCTGAAAACCTCACAGTATAAGGAAATCGAATGGTGTATTAAGTTCTACTAAAACTAATTGTCTACAAGATTCGTAGAGTAACATAATATTATTTTAACACTTTTTGGCTCTAACACTGTCCTTATACCTTTAAATATAAAGATTATTTCTTGGAAAAGTGATTAGAATATTAAAACTCTATAAAAGTAGGCATTAGCTGATGATCCTGTCATTATTTTGAGTACCCATGGATTCACCTCAGAACACCTAGCGATTTCACAAAGGCTATTATCTCATGGCTACAATCCCTTCTTCCGAGCTTATTACTTTAAATAAAAAATGTTAATGGTTTCTCAGAAACTCATGATGAGAAATGGAGGATTTCTTACACAAAGGAGCATGCTTTCCAAATTTCAAAGCTTGCATTAAACTTTCCAGCAAATGACTGAAATTCTCAGTCTGCCAATATTGCAAGGTGAATTCAGCCTTCTTTTATACTTAGATGCCATTTAGATACATTTTATTACTAGTTATTAAACATCAGTGCATGTTATATATAAAATTACTTAAGAATGTGCATTATGCTTTCACATACAGGGAGAATGAGACAAAATTACCAGGTCTGAATCATAAACAAGATCAGACTGGATGATCTAAAACCTCTCTCTTGGCTTAAATACTGAGGTCAAACATTGATCTCAAAGTAATGGGTACACAGGTATGGGGAATTAAGGGTATTTCAAGGAAAGAAGAGCAGACAGACTGACATACAAATATTTGGCTGCATTTCATATATGATCCTGTGGTGGAGTAGTAAAGAGAGTTACATGTCTTTGAGAGATTCAGAAGACGCAAGTAAAGCAACAGAGGGAGCCATAGAAAGCAGTGGGAGTTTAGGTGGAGTTTTGGCCTTTGCAATATAACCTCAGCCTGTGCAGAATATTACCACTCATAGCAAAGGCTTTGGGTGCCATTGCGAAACAAAATTTCTGACATTAATTTGCCTCTTTTCAACTTCAAGACTCTCTCCTTGTCCTTAAACCCTCTAAATCATCAGAGGATGATACATCTAACTCTCAGGACTTGATCTTTGCATTTGATTTTTTCTTCTCTCTTCTCTGCTTCTGAAAGATCTCTAGGCTTCATAAAGACTTTCTTCTGGACTCTATGCACCTAGCACAAGCTACAAGAAGCCCATAAGAAGATTTGGAAGTGTGCTTTGCTTACTGAAAAGCTATCACAAACATTATCACAATCTAGAACCATTACAACTGTTGGAAACCAGAGGAGATGGGGCTTGAGTGCAAGACACATCATCATCTAATCCAGGCAACAACAAGCCTTGAGGAAAACATGCATAAAGTACCTGGCAGTAAATTAAATCTTTAGAGGAAAAGAAGTGATCAGTGTATAACATTTGCTGCTAGGCAGTAAAAAGAGGATGAAGTGGAGGAAATTAGGAGATCACACTGTTGGCAGCAGGAGCCAATTCTGACATATAAACAAACAAAAAACATAAAACAAGCAAAAATCACAACCAAAAACCAAAAACAAAAGAAACCAACCAACCAACTCACCTGGACATATGGCAAAGAAACATAAAAGCAAACTTTTTTTGCTACAGAGAAAGATATCATACAAATTTTGTCCATAGGGTGCTCATGGATGCTGGGGTATTATTCTTTACTAGGGCTAATCATGAAGGGACAGAAGACAGAGGTATTATATTTTGTGGATGAACCTATGCAGGCAAGTATGTAAGCTAGAAAGGTGGGGAAAATTAGCACACTGTGCATGAAAAAGACAAAGGCCTAACTGATGAAAGCCAGAGTGGTTTCATGTGCTGAGGTTTCGATTGTTGCAAATAAAAAAAAAAAAAATGTACAAAAAGTCATTAGGGAACTTTGCAGAACTTGTCAGTAACATCTCCTGCTAGAATAATAAAATATGGTTATGTTTCACTCAAGAAAAAAAAATAATTAATAGCATTCATTATGCTTGAGGAAAAAAAAATGTTAAGAAATTTTTTCATATACCTGAGCAATGACACTTGTTTTTGTATTTCTGATTTGTCTCCCTCTAAAAAAGGAAATGACCTGAACACAACATATCTTCCTGCAAAATACAGCCCTTTTTCCAAAGCTGACCTCTTTACAAAACTTCTGTGTGTATCAGTTTCTCCCCATATGCTTTGCAAACATCAGCATGGATTTGAGAGAAATATGGACAGTGCTGACTAATCTTTTGGCTAGTCTCCTCAGATGGGGAATCAATAAATGAACAAAATGAGAAAAAAATAGCAATAGGAAACTTGCCTTAAGCAAACATCTATCTCAGCAACATTTATGAAATGATAAGATTTTTAACTCAGTGGGTGAACAATACTTCTGCTTGGTTATGACCTCTCTTACACGTCTGTGAGGGTCAAGAAATGCTGCTATTTACTTTAACACAAACCTCTCTGCTTTCAGGATACAGCCATAGCACTGTAAGCTGCAGCTTGTGGACGCTCAAGATATGACTCGGAAAATACAGTAATTGCAACAACCAGCTCCTATCCATAAATTACTCCTCTGGATACTTTTGGTCTTCCCCAGCCTCATTTCCCCTTTCTGCATCCAGAAGTTTCTCGTGGCATCACTTGTTTGACTCTGCAGTTTGATAAGGCAGGGTGTCCCTCCCCACACAGAGCCTTCAACAAAGCAGGATCTGAATTGTAGTTTTCCAGTGTTTATGATGGTCTCATGATCTGGAAGGAATGAGGATGTCTTATTTTGCTGGGGTAGCCTGGAAGAGAGGCTGGTACTTTTTTCAGAAAGGATGGGCACTGTGATACCAGTGAAAAAAAAAAAAAAAAAAAAAGATGTTCCAGGAATACTCTTTTATCTATTTCTCTCACTTTTCTCTAAGTTGTCAAGCCCTACTGGTACAATTGTAAAGCCACTCAGGACAAGTACTGGAGGGCTAAGATATAATGAGAGATTTTATCTCTCTTTCACTTCTGAAAAATGAAGTAGCTGGACAGCAGTGCATGCCAGGTTCACTTTGGATTCATTAGTAAAGACATTTTTGACATACAGCTTGTGATCATTACCCACTATAGGCACATTAAAGGGCACATCAGCATGGCACAACACTGTACCCTAAAGCAATACTCTAGGCATCTATTCACAGAGCTCTAGGGTTAAGCTTTAAAGTTAAAATCTAGATTGAGGAGGGAGGTAGAAGTGAAACAAGGGGCTTGCAGTCCCTCAACATTCGCATAATATTGTGCAGTGCTGGTCTGAATAGTTGACGTTACAGTGAGGAGTGTTAGGGCCATTCGTAAATTCATCTGGTCTTGAGAAAGGTATGAACTGTGCCAATTTACTGTTTAGGGAGCTTTAACTAAGGGAACACCTAAGACAATAACTCAGTTGAGGTGACACTCATCAACCATTAAAGGAGTAGAGAAAAGCCTTCTTTTCATACAAGTACCCGTTGCTTGCCTGACATGTGAAGTATCAACATGGATCCAGAAACACAGTAAACAAATCATGTCTGGGAGAAAGATAGGAATCTTATTTGTGCACTCCCTCCCCTCAAGCCAGAGCAGAATTATTTTTGTCATATGTGTCTGAATGTGGACTGTATTTATAGATGAGTGAAACGATGAGGAGTATTTCAAGTTCTTAGCAACAGCTATTATGTTATTATTTCCTTTGTTGTAAGTGTTGTTTTGTTTAAACCTTTTAATCTAATTGACCTTTCACTTTAAATCTACCTATAATTCTTGATTATGTCACACCTGAGTCATGCCTGTGAACCTTCTGTGTGCTCATATTCTGATGGAGACAAGGGAGTTCTCTGAAAGATTTCCCAGTGTCTGCATCATGTTGATATCTGCTTCAAAGATTTCTTAAAGCAGTACCCACGAAGTCTGTGCCACTGAGTAGCTAAGAATACATGCAAACATGCTGTGCTTAAACTGTAAGCTTTACTGCAAGATTTATCACCCAGTGATGAAAGTCTATAAAGTCGTGTTCTAAAGGAAAAGGCATAATGGGACTAGAAAAGGGCAGAGAGGGGGCTGGATATCACTGGGAAACTGTATCATGTCCAAGCTAGTATTTCAAAGATATTCAGATTTTTTGTTGAATTTTAGCTTTGCAACTTCAGAAATTGCCCCTAGTCCACCCAATAACATACCTCTTTGTAAGCAGATGCCATGTCAACAGATGAAACTCCTGCTGTACCCAGACCCAGAAATGGTGTGTGGCAAAACTTCAGGCACTGCAATAAACTACTCAAAGTATTCTCTGCTTGGGTGAGGTGAGGAGAATCATTTCACTTCAGTCAGAAATACAGACCAGATCTCTAAATTCAAACATTCCACATGAGTTCCTGCTGGGACTTCACAGAGTGGTTGCTTTCCTTAATGCTAGATTTGTTTGAATGACCATATTATGAAAAATGGGATTTTATATCTCAATGCCCATTACAATTTTTTTTTTTTTTTCCATTTAAAGAGAGCATGATTTCAAGATCAACTTTTATCCCTTCTTTGGGGAAAAATAGTATCTCCAAGATAGATCACCTGTGAAAGAGCTGCTATAGTCCTTCTGTGTCCATAAGTTGCCATCTACACTCTGCCAGTCATGCTGAAGGGAGGGGGGTCATTGTCTTGGTTTTCCCTCAGACAGAGTGAGGGAGGCTACATGATCCCTCTCCAAAGCAGAAGGGGTGAAGTTCCCAGGGCTTGTGCTGTCTCTACCACAGAAGCTCAAAGAACAATGTCCTCCTACCCCTAATTTAATTAAATTTTATAAATCATTCTGCAGCTTTAACTTAAGGCATGACTTGGTTCTTTCCTATGTCCTCCTTTTTTTTTTTTTTTTTAAGATTTAATTATTTAAAGACAAATTCAGACATAGGAAATTCAATGTTCTTAAAGACCAGAGCTCTTATTTGTGTATGCTCTGGTTTTATTTCAGCAACTAAGGAGTGCGGAACAGATTCGGCTCCCTGCTACCCCCAAAGTAAATTCACTGATTTCAGTGGCATTTATTCTTGAATTACTCTGGCTTAGCTGACAGCAGTGTGGCTGACTGTGACTACACAGATATATATACTGTTTATATGTTGATTAAATATGCACACAAATGCAACAAGCCATCAGTCAAAGAAATCACATTTGCTCTGCTGCTAGGATATAAACTAAAATCATGAAAAGAAAATGCATTCCTCTGATATATTGAATGATACAATTTCAATAGAAAGCATTGCTTCACATTATTTTAATGTGATTAGTGCCTGTGAAAAGCACCGAATTAGCAGATTGGAAATGGGTGTCCTCTGTTTACTGATTAAAACACAGCAAAACCCAGCAGCTGATTTCTTCTGCTCTATTCTACCGATTTTCCTTAACTTGATCTGGAGTTTATCCTCTGATGAAAAGAGGAGATTTCCTATGCTATTGTTGCTTATTCTTAGAAGCATATAAGAGGAGAGTTAGTTTTAGTTATGTTGTCTTTTCTAAGACATGAATAGTGGCTCACTACATTTTCCATGATCTGACCTTCTGCAACAACATTCAGGTAGGTGTTTTCAAGCTTGTTTCAGGTCTGAACATGGGATCAAGAATTGAAAGTTGCACAAAACAATGTTTTAAAAAATCCATTGTTTAAATACCCCAGTTGCCATCTGTGTGTTGAATCTGTTTCATAGTGACAGGGGTAACTTTCTTGGATGTCCACATGCTTTCAGGCTATCAGAATAGAAAGCTAACCTCTAAAACATCTTTCAAGAGACTTATCACTCAGTATTTATAAATAGATGTTGTCATGTAGTTTCTATGTCTTATGCCCAATTCTTATAGCTAGATTCAAAGCCTCTTGTGCATATCGTGGCATCATGCAGCATTTTGGTTTTAGGGTAACAGTAATGCCTAGCTAAAAGTATTCATAATAATAAAAAAAAAAAAATAGTCGAATGTCTTTGCAACCCTGAGCACCTCAATAATCCATATTTTGCAGATAATACTTTGCATTTAGTTATACGTTAATAATGATGATGTAGCACTTAAATATAGCACTGATTTAATGCGTTTCTTGATTATTCACAAATGGCTTGATTTTCCATCTTGTTGAGTACTTGTTCAAGTTACTCAGAGCACATATTCAACCAAATCCTTAAATCTGTGAAAATCTGGCTCTCAGTGGAGGCATCCAGGCAATTGTCAGCATGTTCCTACGGCAAAAAAAGGCAAACATGTCATAGACATTTGCATAAAAATTTATTTGTCATCTTTCTTCTTCTTTGCTTGTATCTTGATTAGTACCTTGTTATCGTTAGTAATGTGTAATATTTATGAGTAACTGCATTGACTCAGTAGAACTCTTCAGCGAATGAACCATTGCATGCCAATTTTAAAGAAAAAGTCTAGATATGCACTATGTTTTAATGCTCTTAGTGATCTTTGGATCTTAGCCAGAATGTTTTGCATAGAGTCAAAATATGATGCTATTGACTGTAATAGCAATTAAATAAATTATTCTCTTTATTTATTTATTTATTTTTAAAGAAAAACTGTCCCTGAGATTCAATTCCCTATCTGCACATTCCCTGGGCTGCTGGAACACAAAGGTTAACGAATTCTGGAAACAAAGTAGTGAGTGATGTTAGGAGTTAGCACATTATCTTTTTCTCTCCTATTCATCCAAAGTGCAGAGAGATAACTTTAGCTACCGTCTTCAGCAGAAAAAAAATGGGAGTTCAAGGCATTGTCAAGGAGCTGTTCAGCTTTGGCTCTTAATTAAAGTAAACATAGTTAAAAACATTTCCATTAGAAGAGAAAGCTTTAACCTCTCATAACATTCCGACCACATTCAAATGAGGGTGGAGAGCATACTATCTTGTGAGGAGAGTTTGCAGTATAAAAATTTGCCAATGTAACATCTGCCAATAAAAAATACTGTGATTTTCATTACACTGTGCTCATTTATCATCAGAAAAAATGCAAGGATGAGACCTTCCACACAGGTTTAGACATACACCCTTGAAAGCTAGAGAATGACTTTTCAATGCAATTCCAAAAGTTAATATCCCCACAGGAATGTAGATCCAACAGAGGAACCTACTATTCTATATAGCCATCATATTCACCTCAGTGAATAAGCATCATGCACCAGTGTGGCTTAATACTGTGATTTGTTAGTTCAGAGTCACATTGCATAACCAGAAATATCAGCAGCTCTTCCTTAGCCTCCTGTCCAATTGGATATTTCCCTAGTATAAAAGTATAAGAATTTCCCTAGTATAAAAGATATTTTTGTCCACACCACAAAAACAAGCTAAATCAGAACTCACTTCAATTTTTTTTTTTTATTTTAATAAACAGATTATATTTTAAATTATAGCAAGGACTAAGTGAGAGAGGAAAAGAGAGTAAAAGGGACACAACGGTTATTGAACAATAAGCAGAAGAGTGGGCAGTAATATGAACACGTTACTGTTTGCACAGCTCTAGCATGCCCTATTGACTTGCTTCTGGGAAACTTCATACCAGACAGATACTAACAATTTGGAAGGACTTGGGTACAGCAATAGCATTGAAAGGAAAATAATTTATGGTACAAAAGGTGAGAAGAATTAAACTTTCAAGGTTCATCTTTGGAAGAAACATGATAACATCCTACAGATTTCTGAAAGGGGGTTGTTCCAAGGAATAGAAAATTCTTACTTTTAGAAGAAATACAACATTAGAGGGCAGAATAAAAATAATAATAATAATAATTAAAAAAAAGAATAGCAGGGAAAAATGAAACAAGTAAACATATAAACAAACATAATAAGAAACAGCTTACCTGAGACAGAATTATCTATGATCACCTACTGGGAGAAGAAAAGTCAGTCAAATTATTCATTGCAAAGTAGCTGGGGTAAATCATTACTAGTATGTGAACTGTGAGAGGAGAAAGATGCTGTATCCCTACAGAGATATTTTAGAGTGGTATGACAAATGTTAAGATAAAGATAGAGGTATCTAGATAAAGGTAAAGAATATGTATGCTATTTATATTTGCTTTATTTTGTCTTGCTTTCAGAAATAAAGTAATAAAATTAGTCACTTGATAGATTATGGAGTAAAAAAGCAAACCATAGGAAAGACATTTAGCTGACAATGTCTTTACTGGTGTAAAGCAAGTTAGATTTGCCAGAATAGAAATTCAACTCTCTCAAAGCAGTCTGCATTTCCTTCTTTGTAGCTGGTGGGAAAGCCTTATGCTTCTAGATCAGCATTATGGTTCCTTTCCAGTTCTCTGACCACCTGTTCCAAAAGGAAAGGGCTGCAGCTATGAGATTGAATGGGCTAAACAAGTCTGAGCTACTTAACATCGTCTTGTATACATAGACTCATAGAATCACTGAACGGTCTGGGTTGGAAGAGACCAAGATCATCTAGTTCCAACGCCCCTGCTATAGCAGAGATACCTCCCTCTAGACCAGGTTGTTCAAAGACCCTTGCTTTGAGCATGCATGACCTTGTGTAAGCAGGAATGAGGAACAGATCTCCCTCCTTCTGTCTAGAAGATTCACTTGAAGGAAGGTCATGAGATAATATCTAGGAAAAGAAAAATGGATTTCAGGATTTTCTACATTTTGATTTCCTCCCTCAGAATATTTTTGCCTCAAACCTGAAATAAGTTTTTCACAGTAGAAATAGAACTGGATGGGACAACAGAGGTCATTTAACTTTTAGCAATAACCAGGATACTAGTCACCTGTTATGCTAGGTGTATATATTTCAGAGGGAAAATGCTCTCAGATTTAAAACAAAGAAAAGTACATAGAGAATGATTGAAGGGATGTGGTAATACTTAAAGACTGCAGTAGACCTTTGATAGGCCTTAGGATGCCTCATAACTTCAGCATTTATGTTAAGGCCAAAAAGAAATGTCAAGGAAGGATGAATTAAAGGAAATGGTCATAGGCAAGACGCTGTGAAAAGAATTAACTTTTCACCTCCACAACTAGAACTGACCACAGACCAAGAGCAGACTGGCTTAGGTAACCACAGGATATAAAGCTCAGGCTAAAGGTTAAATCGAGTCTGTCCAAAGACAGGATGACAAATTAAGTACATCCACTTGCCAGAATTAGATAACGAGAAGGCTTTGCTTCAGGCTGACGTTCTTTTTCCTTTGAGTCTATTTTCATTTTGAGGTTCCCACCTGCAGATGCGAGGAGCTCCCTGCTTCCTTTAAATCAGTAAATGAGGCTTGGACATAAAATTTAGCTCAAATATATTACCACCAAATAATCTTTCCCAGAGGCCTAAGAAATTCAAATGTCACTAGTATTTTTTTAATGTATTTAAATTTATTAAATTTCACTTCATGTGTACTTGTTAATAATATATTTTTATTAGACTTTTAAATTAATTCACTCTATTCTTTGATTGATAACTTCAGTAATGTATTTTATAATCAATTCTTTAAGATACTTCAGCCTTTAATAGTTCTTTGAAGTCTTTCATTTCCTCGACTGTGCTGGGGCAATAGCGTCTCTTTCAAAGCAAAGTAAATTAAATCTGCGTCATTTTTGGAAGATGTTTGTCTAGCTCATTCTAGAAGTCTTTCTGCTGCTCAGCAAACTTCTGTCATCATCAAAAGGTACTTCTTCTTCCTCAGTTGTATCACAGCTTATGCTTCATCTGCTCACATGCACACACTAAACTCTTCTCAGATTAAGACAATTTCCAAAGTTCACTGAGGTCAATGGAATCACTTGCACTTACTTTAATAGAACCAGGCCCTCAGAGATATTAAAAAAAAGCTTATTTTATGCATTTTCACTAACTGTTACAAGGTGGTTCCATTTTAAAAATGGAACCTTACTTTCTTAAGCAAACATCTCAATCTGAAGGTGAAAAATGATGTTTGCCTTAAAATGGATTTTTGAACTGAACAAATTTTTTTTTCTCCCAAAGGTAAAATCTGGTCATGCAAAACGCAGAATGTGGCTGAAGTTGTAAGAACAGTTCTACTAGAGATGAAGAAAATTAACTTGCCTTAATTATAAAAAGGGTGAGGTAAAAATGGTAGGATTTTCATATATATTGAAGAGTTTGTGTAAGCATAAAACAGAACTGAATGTATTCTAACTAAATTCTAACTAAAAACAAAAACTAAATTGAACAAGTTTTGTTTTTGTTAACTATTTAGGATTAAGTTGTGGTGCTTTCAAATGCATTTGCTCCTACTACTTTAGCAACAATATTCTATAAAGGGTACTTGATCTGTGCCTCATTTTTGAGCTGTGTTTTCTGGAAACATAATTACATACCGTGTTTTTTTTTTTTTGTTTGTTTGTTTTTTTCTGATCTAGGGAGTGGTGTAATTGTTAGATGCAGGTTTCTTTTGTCAATATTACAATTAGGATTTTAAATTCAGTTAGGAACAAGTTTTTATGGGATCCAAATTGCAGCGAATAGCCATCAACTACAGCAGCACTGGATTGTAAATGTATTGCTCATTGGTAACGTAGATCTTGTAGCCTTGTTCACAAGCATGTTCTATGGGCTGAAATATTGAAAGAGCAAGTAAATCACTACAATTCTTAGTTACTGGGTTTTGCTCTGGATTAACTGTTATGTTTTATTATTGCAACATTTTTTCTTTTATTTTGGGAGGATAATAGTCACAATTTAAACAGTGTGTCCAGGGAATACATTTTTAGATGTATTGTAATAATCACTTTTATTTATTAGTAATTAAGCATTACATTAATAATACAATTATCATGGAATCACAATTTGGGTTGCGAAGATGAGAATCTTTTTTATTATTTATATTTAAGTACCATGCTATTTTAATAAGCTCTCCCTTCATCTTCCTTTACAGAACTGCTATATATTTACAGCATTAATTCAAAATTAATACATTTTTATTTATAGGAATTCATTTGGTTTCTGTAATAAAGCTGAAAAGTGAGAAGTACTTTTTAAGAAGACTTGTGATGAAAAATGACAGCTCAAAAAGATTAAATGGCAAATTGTTGTTTGCAGAAGAAAATTTGGCCTCTAGAAGTGTCCACCATGGTGGTCTATTCAAATTGTTGTCATTAAATGACTTATAACATTTCACTCTGTAATTTTACTAATATAGAAAATTTCTCCTTGTTTTCTATGTCAGGCATGTAAAGTGCAGTCACTTCTAGCTCAATGAAAGTATTTAACATAGGAACCTATCTTACCTGTTAAAGGGACTCAGAATGAAATTTTCTTTGATAGTCACCATACAGATTTCAATGGTAGGCTTCCTCAAATGGCATGATGTTCTGTCATTTCTGGTCCATGCATCCTTACAGCAACAGAATGTTTTAACAGAGTAGGACCTGACTCATGATGCACTCAGAAGACCAGTTTTCAGATCTGTGCTAGAGTGAACAACCTCCCTTTCTGAGTGTGATGTTTAACTAACGTCTCAAACAATTGTGATTGAATCAGAAAATATCACTTGAAAACTGTGCAATGTGGGACAAGTCTAGGGTGAACAGTAAGTGGGATAAATTCCTTCTAGGTAAACATCTTCTGCTTGGCCATGTGAATTTTAATGATCCCTATTTTAGCAAACATAAATACAATTGTTCATAAAATTATCGTCTTGGTCATAAAATTATCTTCCCCTTTTAAAATTCAGCCAAAGTATTTGACTTGGTGACCCTCCATGACAGAAATCCCACAGGCTGATTACACGCTGTGTGAAGTATTATTCTCCCTCCTTTGTTTTACAGTTACCTGTCATTAACTTCAACTGACCCTCCTGTTGTTCTGCTGTTCTGAGACACTGTTAAAAAGATGAACCAGCTAGCTTTTTACTCTACCTTTCATAATCTTAAGTGCTTTAATTAAATCCCTTTTTGTACCACTGCATCACCTTAGCTTTTGCCACCCTCATACGCTGTATCCCCAGCACTTGTTATTTTCTGACTTTCACAGTTTTTGAATTTTTTACTACTCACACTCCAAGCCAAATTTCATATTTCAAATCAAGGCCCATTTTTTCTAATACTTCACAAGCAAACGTTCTTTATTTGTTACATAGAATACAAATACTCAATTTAAATCACTTAATGCACAATCTGAGTGCCTTGACACTGATCACCTTTTGTGTGATAGGATTATTCCACAACCTAAGGGTAGGTGTACAGCATAAGAAGCTATACAAGGACTAGACAGAGCTGACTTTCCTATTCTCAGGATCTGTATGGCTGTGTCTTCTAGAAAACTGATCAGGAACTGGCTTGCTCTGCTATGTTCTTCCAGTAGAGTGTCTTCATTTTCTTGAGTTGTTCACTTATTTTCCCTGCCATCATTTGCTATTTAAGTGCAGTTAAGGAAATATTATACCTAAATTTATTTTTCTTAATCTTTCAGAAATTCTGGGAGTGATTACTTTATCTGAATCTCTCCCTTGTGCACTTCGTCTTCCTAATCCCAGAGGACTCTGAAACACTGAACTGGACTCTGTGACATGAAAAGAATCCCAACAGCTTATTATGATTTGGCAGCCCTGCCCATAGCAAGGAGTTGAAACTGGGTTATCTTTGAGTTCCCTTCCAAGCCAAGCCATTTTATGACTATATGATCATTAGTTTTCAGATTTATAATCTATGTCCTTGGCTAGAGGCAACATGAATTTTAAGACCAAGGTTTTCAAAGGCATTGAAGAACCTTAAAAGGCATATATATAAGTGGTGTGAGTTGGTTTCAAATTCAGAAAGCCCCCCAGACTGTGCAGCTATTATTCATAGTTTCTGTTGATATGTAACTTTATCATAACACACCTCTATGGCAGTAGCATTTTTTTAAAAGTGTGTAATAAACATTGAAAATGTGGAAAAGTGATGTCTACCACAGGATTTAAAAGCAATTGTTTATGTTATTCTGTTCACTTTTGGATTTTTTGCTTCAAGCTTTTTTTTATGCCTACAGTACATCCTTTGGAGTTTACAGAGAAACACAGCTGTGATCTTTCTTCAGAGAGCTAACGTGCTGAACTGCATGTCTGTAGTATGTGGAAAGCTCTCACCCATCAGGCAGCACATTGCTACCCGAGTGGTGAAAGATGTCCAATCCCTCAATATTCAAACAAAGCAGAGCAGAGATATTTGCCCACTGTGGAAACAAACTTATATTCCTGGTTGTTAAAATCAGGAGCACTTTCTGTGCATCAACAGTATATTGTAGGAAGCAGTGGGATATTTTCTCTTACTCTTCAAACACACCAAACATAAACTGTCTGAACCACAGCAATCGCCTTTGTGTGTATGAAATAAGTAGGGCAAAAAAAGACCCTATGAGATGTCTGTGGTTAGTGGCTTGTTGAGTGGGGGTGAGTAAGGAAAGAAGCTCACTTTTAATCAGCGTGATAATAGATGACATATGGCATTGAAGTTTTGCCAGACTCCTTTTTCCTTGCACGCTGTGGACCTCAGTGACTTCCCCGTTTCTTTCTCCCCCTGCTCTGCCTTCAGTAGGCCGACTGGTAATCAGTCCATTGTTTTTAAAGACAATTATGTTTTATAATCTTAATATATATAATGTAAATCATAAATCTTAGAAGAAGCCTGCAGTTTAACTGAGGAAGTACCATTTGCAGCCATAATTTTTTTAGGAGGCTAATAGAATGTCTGTGCCCTTCCTTTATTTTCCCACACCAATCTGACAGCCTGTGTGGGTCTGTGATACCATGAGCCAACAAGAGCAAAAAGCTGAGTCAGGGAATTGTATACTGTGTTTTATATTCAGATTTTCATGAACTACAGTGCAAGCAGTATGAAAGAAAATCAGCATGTGCTTCTGATCCTATGCATCTTTTTCATCCATTAATTTTGGATCCATAAGCAAAGGCTATGCTGGATATCTTTAGTGTGGGATTTGTGTCTGGTTCAGGGCACAGCTTATAAGTCTTATATTTTGTCTCTTGATAATGGCGCAGATAAGACAAGGTGTTTGCTATAGAGACTTGTATTTTAGAAAGCCCTGCCCATCTGTGATTTTGTTGATCTCTTTTTGAAATGGACACTGAAAAGAACACCAGATATTTTTTTTCCTTCTCACTTACTGTCTGGGTTTAGAATTTCCTTCTATTTACCTGAAAGTTTTGGGGAATCTGCACTGTAAATGAAACGTAAACTCTGAGGAGTTACAAGAAATCTTCAAGTTTTTCTACAAAGTCCAGATTTTCATATGCAAAGAAAACAATTTTCTCATATTCCCTATTTTTACTGTTATTCAAAAACCTGCTTTTTTCCTTTTTGTTTATTTATTTTTAATATATTTTTGTCACTGTCCTACAAACAACTTGACATACTTGAATTCCCTCAAAGCCTATCCAAGGTAACTAAGCAATCTGTAAAGAAAATTAAGGAGATGCTGAAAAGAGGATATTTTTATTGCCTGTGTATATGCTGAGCTATTGATTATCTTGTTAGAATTTTGCTGAATAGATCACCCAGTTCATATGTGGTGTCTTAGGCAGCGTAACTCAGAGAACCATGTTGCAAGAACTCTTGAGACTGGAGATTAGTCTTAGGTTTTCACACCAATTTATTCCATCTTCTTCCCTTTCTGCAATTCTGTTTCTCCATCTGTGAAGTAGGGGAGTAACAACCCCAGATTTCATCACATTTAAATGAAAGCATTGTTTAAGTGTTCCTCCTACATTCTGTTTCCAGCAACGTATTACCTCTAGCTGGTTATATTTACATTTGTTTGATTTCTAGGAGTTCCCCAGGCAGCTTTCTAAGGACTGCATTTGGACCTGATATGTGAATTTATGGCCCATTGTATAAGACAACTTTTCTCACCTGAGGAACACTCAGTAACACGAGATCGATGACAGTGATAGTGACATGAGAATACCCTTCGTTCCTTTGCTTTCCACTTACCACAGGTATTTTGCCTTGACAAACATTCAGAAGCTCACTAGCTGTAGTTTGATTTCTTTAGCTTGGAACTGAGATCTACTTGTAGATAAATGGAGTTTTAATTCTATACTACAACAATATTGCAAAGATGTACATAGACCACAGCAGGTTATATTATACTGAAATTTAATCAAATGCTATCAGCATATTTAAATAATTTTCACAAGAGAGAAAGTGATTCGTTAGTCATGGAAGGCAGAATCTCCAGTGACTACTGAAGATAGTTTGCTCTTAGTCATCATCACTCTGCCCAAAAGGCCTTTGATATATGTAATCATTTAGTTTTTCTATCAGATAACAAGCATAAAGAAGGAGCTTCAGGTCTTTTTCACTTCTTTTCCACATCATATCAGTTGTTAATTGGAATTTCAGTATGCTATGGATTAAATGGAGTTTATGTAGGTTTTCTGAGTTTAGACAGGGTGCTCGATTTTTGTGGGTTGCTAGCAGGAGAAACATATCTTGTAATGTAGTTAAGGTTTTTGAAAAGCAGCGGGATTACACTAAAGAACAGTGATGCAGCTACGAAAATATTTATTTCACTGTTATTTTTTTCCTGACAAAAATATATTTTCCTGCCCAGCTTTGTGCAATACATAACAATAACTGTGGCAAGCACTTTGAATAAGAAAACATCAGGTACACCTCTGGCCAGTAGCAAAGTAAATAAGGCAAATATGTCTTGTATAGAAACAAGTGACCTGAGATTGCTGTTAAAATGAACCACAGAAAATTGAGCAAGTTATTATAGAGCCAGGTGAAAAAAAATTGTTGTGCATCTTAGAGTAGATTATAAAAGAAGTATGTGATAGACACCAAAACTTTTGGAAGTACTAACTGCCTGTTATATTGATTTCTTCATCTTATGCTCTGACCATACATAAACTCACTGTCTGTAATGTCTAAACAGATGTGCAAAAATTTGTTGCATTTTTTTTAAAGGAAGCCAGAATAGTTAATGCAAAAATGTTACAAAACTGCTTTGCATCTTAAATGGAAATTCTGCAGTAAATGACTAGATATTAATCCCTGTGGTAAGAGCATTTCTGTAGAATCTATTGTATTACTACAGTGACTTATATAAAGGATGAGGTACTGTTGGACAAACAGTAATAATCACTCCTTAGAATAGTGTTATCATAGAATAATAGAGTCTTTTGAGATGGAAGTGTCCTTTAAAGGCCATCCAGTCCAACTCACTTGCAGCTCCATTGGGTGCTCTGAACCCCATCCAGTCTGACCTTGAATGTCTCTAAGGTTTTACAACCTCTCTGCGTAATCCATGTCTCACCACTCTCAGTAAAGAATTTTTATCAATTTGCTTAATGACACTTTTTCCTTTTTCAAATCTTTTTTTTTTTTTTTTCCCCCAATCTTCAACTGTTTGCTTATTAAGATATCATTCTTTTTATCTATTTGGCAATTTTGATGTTTGAAAGCATCAAGTTTTAAGAAGCTTGAAAACCTGAATTGCCACTCCATATAAAAGCAAATTTTCTGACTTACACTAAGTATCAGTCATATTTAATCATAATTCTTCTATGCTTTTTAATTATTTCCACATATTTTTCTTCATGTTTAGCTTTACTTTGTGACATTCTCAACTGTACTGATGATCCACTGATTTTTTTTTTTAGATCAACTTCATTATCCATCAGATTTGCAGAAATTTTTCCCTTTGACTTGAAGAGATTTTGAATTAAATTCCTGAAAGTAATTTTATATATATATATATATATTTCTTTTCTTCTGTTAGTAGACAAGCTACTTCCAAGAAATTTGCTTGAGAAGAGTGTGATCACTTATTTAAAAACATTCCTCATTTCTACTCTGGGTGAGCCACCTCATAGCATGGAAAGACAACTGTTGCGCGGTTTCTTTTGCTGTCTGGATCATCATACCATATTTAAACATTTGTGACATGCTTGCTTTTATATTTTTGAGTGAAATTAAAAAGATTGTCATGGAAAGGAGCAACTGATAATTGAAAAGAAATGTGTAAGTTATAGGAATTTCAAAATAGCTCAAATTATGAAATCACAGTTGTTTTGTTTGTGGGAATGGCTTGGTGCACATGTTTGGTAAAAAATTAAATAGACATTACTGCCTTTTTAACTCTACCAAACCTACCTGAACACTTAATGATAGGATTCTGTTTGTGGAGACATTTTTGAAATTCATGTTGAAAAGGTAATTGATAAAATGCACAAACAGTTCTTGGGAGCATAACACAACTTTTCTTCCTCAGATAAGTGCCCAGAGTACTGAACTTCGGCTATGCTTCTCTCCCCTGAAGAATTTAAATGTGGATCTTTGGGTTGCGTAAGTTGAGCATGAGAAGGTAGGTGGTCACTCAGCCAGGTCACAAGCCTTCTGGGCTGAGTAGCAGAGAAGAGCTCTGCCAACATGGGCAATATAGCACAAATTTTGCCTAGGCTTTTGTGCTCAGACTGCCGAGAGCCTACATTTTCATATGAGCAACATTTTCTCGGTGCACCAGAACACAGAAATCTATGCACAGAAAAGTTACTAGTGGGAATCATGATAAATTAGTTGTTTCACAGGAATATAAGTTAAAAAGGCCCACAGTTCCAGTCAAATAATCTTAGTGTATTTACAGCAGAAATTACAGCAAATCTAAACAAATAGACTGGAATATGTATAATTTTCGAGGAATAACCAGAATTCAGTTTTCAGAAAAGGTGTGCTGAAAATTGAATTTCCAGTGATGCTGTAGATGTTCAAGAACTCCTGGGAACTTATGTTACTTTTCTCATGCTTCTCAGATATTTAAAGGAAGATCTGGAATAAATTAAGGCGTAGAGAGTTTTGTGGAAAAAAAATTAGACTGGCAAACTGGTTTTGCATTAAAAGTGGGGGTCTGCAGTGAGACAAAGGGCTACAGTTTGGCACTACAGGGAGATGAAGGATTTGAAGAAGAGGTCCAGTAAAAAGTATCAACTCTAATATGTACAGTTTCAACAGAGAATGTGTGTTCTAATGAATAGAAGTATATCTATGGGGATTTCTCTGATCTGTGGTTCATTACTCATATTCCCTCCTCAAATTTCAGCTATATTGACAATAAATTTAGTAAGAAGCCCAAAGAATCTTGTATTTGTTAAAGTTTCATGCCATCATCAACATATTCTGCACCAAGACTTAAGTTACTTCTCTCCACTGCAAATAATAGTTTCCATACTTTCAATACCTCGAGGGAGTTTGAAAATGACTAATTGATGGTTTTTCTCTGCTTTAAATCATTACTGTATTTCGGACTTAGAAATATGTGGGTAAGTCAGCTAGTCATCAAATGAGGAATTAGTCTCCCTAGTGCCAACATTAAATTCTCCAGTTCACTCAGCAACCAGTTGAACAACCTCCTCAATATTTAACCATGTCAAATGTAAACAGGAAGATTCTTTGCCTGTATTGTTTTCTCAGGAGAACCTAAGCCTTCCTTGTCAAAATCTGTCTTACAATGGACATTCAGCTGCCTCCCTTCTAATGATGAACTTCTGTGCATTGGATAAGACAGTGACTGCTGTTGTCATGCATCCGTTAAAATCCAATCCACAGAACCATGTACAGAGAAGGGTGGCTAGCTGGGAGTTGCAAACTTCCAAAGAATTTGTTTGTTGTGATATTTTTTTCCTCACTGGAATGCTGGATTCATAATATTTTCAGGTAACTGTGACTACTGTGTGATATTTAATCACCTCCACTGCCTCCCAGTAATCACTTTTATTGCATTATGCTAGTCAGCACATTCTGTACACTTTAATATACATGAGGTTGAGGGAGGAATATTTTTCACTGAAGGTTTCATGGGAAATCTTGCATTTATTGACTTTTTTTTAAACTGTTATTCTTAGAAAATCGATGAAAATGATTGCTGTGGCCATATTTGTTCAAACAAACAAATAATACAGTATAATGACAACACTATCTCTCATTTCCACATTTCACCTGGAGAAGGAAAACATTTGATCTGAAAAGCCTGTGTACTACATCAGTCCGCAGGAGTATCTTTTATTCATGTATATTTTAAAAAAATGTGCAAAGAGTTTGTACAAGTTGGGGAGGCAAAAAAAAAGGAAGTTTGACAAAATAAAACAAACTCATACAAACAAATAGTGTAGATTTGGGTCTTCTGGGGCAAAACTGTCAGAGGCACACTTGCTATCCTTCAAAAATATGCTAGAAATTTTGTATGTGCAGGGTTTTTTTTAAGTAGATTTTTTGCATTCTAAACAAAGCTTTCATGGGAAAACTGTACCATGCATAAAGAGCAAGCCTCACACAGCTGATGACTGCAAATCATTCATTCTTAGTGTTCATCTATTGCAAACTAAGGAGAAAAAGGAGCAAATGAACTACTGAATTCAAATCAGGTGCCACTTCTACCTTCTCATAGCACTGCGTGCTTTTTCCAAGCTTTGTAAATCCATGGATTGTAAATTCAAAGGTATGTTTGTGAAATGAAAATCACAATCAAAATGCAATTATTGATGTAAAAGCAAGAGTCTCTTGCCTTCCAACACTTTTTCTTATCCGAGAATGTACATGTCTCATGATACATTGCATCACAGCACAACTAGCTCAATGCATCAGCCTTATGTGGCCACCAATTAAGAAGGATTCTTGGCATGAATGATGTTCTGCCTGAGGCCAGGTCACTGTCTGATGTAAAAGACTGGAGCTTCAGGGCACCGATGGTTCTGATCCTCTGTTCTGTACAAGCTGAACGAGCTGATCATTACAGAAACCTTGTGAGCCAAGGTACTGTTATCGTCTCCTTTTTACTTATGGGGATTGAGGTGCAGTCAGAAGTTGTCTTTGCTTACTATGAAAAACCTAGGATTTGATTTTTTTGAGTGGGCTTAAAATTTTGTGGAACTTTGCACGTTTCCAGTATGGTTCTCATTGACTTTAACATTTCTTATCTGCAGTTGCTATGAAATCAACAATTCAGAAATGCCAGTAAGTGGATTTGGGATGTCAACAGTGTGTTATAACAGCAACACACTCTTGATAATAAACCACAGGTGAAGGAGCAAACTTGCTTTCTCCTTTGTAAAAAAAAAAAAAAAAAGAGCAAACAAAAAACCAGAAAGTAGATAAACACACACACACACACACACACACACACACACACACACACACGTCTCCAACCTTACACTCTTAAGCAATAGAATTACATTGATGTATCTCTTATCTTTAACCGAAAGTAGCATCTTGAAATTTTCAATGGACTAATTATACACTGATGGTCATCTAGAAATGGGGTTATTTTCAGGTCTTTATATCCTGACAATTTTAGGAGTTATCAACTGGAAAATTGGCATGCAAACACAGAATTTCCATCACTAAAACCTTGTAGGACTGAATTTTATTATCCTGAGGTTCTGCCTGTGGTATCAAGGGAGGTAAAAGGTTTTATGATTCTCTTGGTCTGGGAACCAGTCAGTGTCCTGATTAGTTCTGCAAAAGCGAATACCTTTATCTATGTATTAAAATGCACGATCAGAGCTCTGAGAATCTCTGAGATTAACAGTCATTCACAAGGGTTTGCACTGACCTTTGTTTCAGTCTCAATTTGCATGAGTTTGCAACTTCTGCATTTTGCTCTGCATTTCTGGTGGGAAACCTTGAATCCCATCTTAACCCCACCATGGCATTCACTGTATAGCTGCTGGTATTTCTTATGCGTGAAACCAGTCCTGACAAACAGTACTGCTGTAAGACTCTTGACAGTGTTCTTTTCATGAAATTCTGTATCTGAGGACTCAAAATGATCCTCCCGGCTTGGTGCTAGGTAGTAATACCTATAGTCCTATCCACAGTACCCCTACTCTATTACCATGTCTGCATTATCTTCGTGTTGAAAAATGAACTTGCAGATATATTTCTTATGCTACACAGATATATTCATTCATGTTCTTCTGTTGACACATCTCCTCAAATACTGAAAACTCATCCAGGTTGAGCCACGTAGACTAGCAGCCTGGATATATTTGATACACTCTATAAAACATAGTGCTTTGATAAGAGGGGAAACAGAACAAAGGAGAAATAGGAGAGGCCCCCCAAAGTTTTGGCAGTTACACACACAGGACTATCCTGTTCAGTTCTGTTTAGTAGATTTTCCTGGGACTTCACAAATGCTCTGAAGCTTCGTCTCATACTGAGACCAGCAGGTAAATAAACTGCATCGTGTGCATAGATCACAGAGTAACAGGGGAAAAGACAGGTTGGGAGGAAATGTTGGAAATGAATGAGGCCTTATCTAACTAATGAAGAAGAACTGCACAGAGCAGAAGACAAAATGGCAAATGAAGAACAAGAGAAGGGGGGGCATTAAAGTCATTTCCTGCTATGTATTTATTGGCATCTTTAAACATTTATATAAATGCCTGTCTCCATACAGTGGGAAATGCACTACAAAACTGAAAAAAAAAAAAAGAAAAGGCCTCTAAATCTCATTATATCTCTGTTAATTTAATATAGATTACAGTAGCTAGAAATGAAATAGTTTTAATATTTTCAAACTAAAATATTATTTTTCATCCATGATTTCTAGAAATAATTTTTATTATATTGCTCCATTTAAGTCACCTCACACATTCTACTTCTGTTTTGACCAAATCACAAAACTAACTTTGGGTTGGCATCATTCAGCAAAACCAATAAGCCCATGAGTTGCTACCCGGAGTAGAGTGGAAATGGGGAGAAGTATGTACAGGTCTGTGGTGGGGAAATTAAGACATGCTTTGGAGCTGGATGCATGATTCCTGCCTAGAGCATACTTGGCCCTTAGCAGTGCTCTAGCTCTCATGCACATTAAAATTCACCCACAAACTTGGAAAGAAGAAGAAAAGGGTTGGAAAAAGTAATATAATGCAGTCCGATATTCTTTTTCATGTTACATTATTCTGCCAACAGATACCATCAATCACAGATTTTAAGAAGCATGGTGACATTCTAAATGGTCTATGAATATTACTTTGAAATTGAGACTAATTCCTTGGACGAATTTTAACTTTACTTTCCTCCACTGCCACTTTTACTTTTAGAGAGCTCTGACTATCTGTCTCTCTCTCTGCCTGCTCTTTCTTGGGATTTCCATGGCCACTGACATCTCAGACTGATGTAATTAAACTAATGAAATAGCAGATAGAAGTACCACAAGGAAGTTCCAGTATGGTATTTTAAAGCTTGCTTAGAAAGTAGTTTAGGCTGAATGAGATGTACAAATGACCACAAAACATCCTGGTAGTATTTGTAACCACTCCAGTAATTTTGTATCATCAGTTTGCACAATATTTCTGAATACAAGATTTTAATTGAACTGTGTGAAATAAGCTAGATTTATGCTTGCAATATGACACTGCTCCTAACGGACCAAAACCAAAAGCCAATATACAAAGCATTCATATAGTCCTTTTCAAATATTTGAAACTACTTTGGACCAATCTTACTATCTGTGTTGGCTCATTACACACAAGTGAAATATCAGTGAAATGCTTATGGCTTCCAGATTATCATTTCCACTGTCCTCACAAAGGATGCGTCAGCCTGGGGAAAACTATTAATCAGATGTTGTCTATTAACCATAGCTCCAGAAGAGCACTCAGATGTGTATAAGCACAGTATATAGCGATAGGATCCAAAAGACTTTCCAGAAAGACCAGATCTCCGTAGGGGAGAAACCTGCATAATCAAGAACTCTGATGGAGGTGATTGTAACTTGAAATCTGCTTTTTGAGGACTGAGTAAAAGTAAAGGATTTTGCTGATGACATATTTTAGCCAGATTTTATCTTTCAGTTCTACTATCTTTTCTTCTTTTTATTTATTTGCCCACTGTCTACTTTTAGACAGCAAGAAAACAAATTTGCCATGATGAATCCTCTCAATTTCCACACGCTACCTGTGTGCTCAGGATCTTGGGTGGTAGTTTCTGTGTGCTGAATTGCTCCTGGTCTATAACAGAGGTTGTCAACTTATTCAAAATCTATGTCTTCCCATGAACTGCTGGGATAGTTTGGGCTTATACATCTGTCTCTAATACATATCTACATATGTAGCTATAGATATATAGATAAATAAATATATATAGATCTATAGATACATATGTATATGATTCATATACAGAATAACAGGTTTGATTTAAAGAAGGATGTAATATTTCAATAGTAGTCTTTTATTTTGACTTTCTTGGAGCTAACTCACTGGCTCAATAGACTTTCCACATGAGCAAGAAATGGCATAACAGAGTTCACAAATGTTGTGTGCAAGATCTACAAATTGAGCTGCAATGATTATACTGAGCATGGAGCCTAATATCTGGGCTGCTTTCTAAGAGCAAAGGTACAAGAGGAATTTCTTCTGTCACTGAGCAAATACAGAACTATGTCCTATACCTTATTACAAGCCATGGTCAGAGAGGATTTTATACTATTTGCAGTCTGCCAGGATGAGTGATAAGCTAACCCATTTCATAATTTCAAAGCTCACCGTTCTGAAGTGTGACCCATCCCTCTCCTGAAGGCAGGCAGCCAAAGAGGACAATTTTCAGACAGGAACTCTGTGGGTACACATTCCAACAGCAGTCTCACTTTATTCCTTTGCATGTGGAATCATTAGTTTTGATGAAGGACAGTATTTTCCATGGATGTTGATAGACAGTCCATGCACTTGCATGCATTTGTTGCAAGCAAATATTTGAGATATCTTGTCCTTCCTGTTGACAGTCAACTTTCAAAGGTGACTGCCTTTGTTAAATCTAAATCTATTCTATCTGATTGTAGTCCCACATACGAACCATTTGAGGTTTATTGAGGGGTCATTTGTTAACATTCAACTTTGAGTTGACTTTTGTAACCTATGGTTAGACATTATGAGATGGAGAATTTGTATTTGTAAATGCTTATTTGAAAACAGTACAAAGCGTATATTTTCGAGGCCTCAGTCCTGTAGTAGTAATTTACACTGCCTGAAGTACAGGGTGAATTTTTTATTTGGAGGTCAGAACATATAATTAGAGAGTACATGATCCTTCTGGCCTTCACTATTCCTTTAGAGGGTGTAAACAGGCATGGACCCACAGTTAGCAGTGAATTGTTATTATTTACCTAATAGCTGAGTCTTGAAGTCCCAAGTGAAATTGAAACCCAGCTTTATTATAGACTGTAAGTGCCATGAGGCAGTTGCTCTCCAAAAAATCTCCCTCTTGAGATATATGAGAAAAGAAAGGAGAGGAACAGACAGGTGTAGAAGGTAAAAGAGTCTTCTCATTGGATGCTTGTACTTGCTGAGGCTTGATGCAATGTCTTCATTTCGGGGTAACTCTTCCTCTTCAGCCACTGTATTCCACTTTATACCAGTGCAAGAGCTGATCTTTTGAATCTGTTTCTAGTTTCTTTTGAAAGAGAGACTGCACTTTGAAGTCAGGTGAGTAGAGGGAATTGAATAACCTAGGATCACAGGATAATCCAGTCTGGCATGGACCTCAAGAGATCTCTAAACCAACCAGCTGCTTAGTGTAGCTTCAGCCATGAGATCTGACTATATTGCTCAGGGTTTTGTCTAATCATGCCCTGGAAACTCTAAGGATGGACACTCCACGCAACTTGACCCACTGCAAGACTGTCCTCAGGGGAAAGAAGATTTTGCCAATATTCAGACTGAGCTAGATTTTGCCATTAGTGATTTATCCAGTTGAAAATTATATTTTGTGAAGTGGGAGAGATGTATGTAAACAGGCTAAATTTTATTAATGTATTTGACAAAAAATAATTAAAAAAAAAAAAAGATAAAGTATCTGAAGCATAGAAAACAATTTCCTTAAGAATTTACTAATTTAACTCTTCCCAAAATTAACTTTATGTGAGAACTTACAAAGTGAGGATAGGTCGAGTATGCTACACAGCCTATCTACTTTATATTGGCTGTATTGTATTGACAGTATTGTACTGAAGTGACAAAGCTAGATGAGACTAAAGTAGCAATAGAAAATGAAGAGTCTCAGCAGTGGCTCAGGTACATCCAAAATATAGTGTGAATATGCTGCTTTGAGACCCTGAGAAAACACCTCTGAATTTCAGATTGCACCTGCCCAATGATAGCTGCACTTGACTCTTCTTCTCTGTACAAAATAGTTCTCTTTTACAGCACACGTAGGTGGAATGAATCAGGAACAAAAGCATTCCTATCAGAGAAAAAACAAAAAATGCCTACCCATAGGTTGTTCCGTGAACATTTTAGTCAGTGAAGAACACAGAACTGTCAAGAACTCAAAGCCACAGCTCTGAAACATTCAAATAATGATTTCAGTCTTGTCTCTTCCACATCACAGAACAGCCCCTCAGCACTGGTTTCATAGGCAGTGGGTTTTGTGTGTAGTAGTTGAACTTCATATGAAATTAGTCTTTCAGTGAATTTAGCTTTCTTCTTTCATTAAAAATACCCAAAATTTACCTGAAATATTTTGTTTAAATCAGAAAAAATATTATGCAAACTGACAGGAATCCTGAAAAATTAAAATTTCATTATGACCCAGAAAAATGTAGTATGTCCATGTGAGTGGTGATGGATTTTTTTGGAACAACCAAACACCTGAAAAATCACTTATGTGTACAGGTTTTAGACTCTATCTCCTTATAACTGTGGTTGAAAGAATGTTGAAGTGCTTTAGTCTCCAAATAAGCTTTCAGGAACATATAATTATGCCAAAAACATTAGCTACAGTGGACATTACTTAGCCCTTAACTGTAAATGAAATATATGTAAGTACACTAGGTAGTTGTAAAATCTGGAAAAATGTGGACAAGATTAGTATTAATGAGAGGTCCAACCTTTTAATTCTTTATTCCTCTACTTCACCACTCTGTACATTAATGACAACAGAATACTTTATGAGTCATCTTCTACTATCTATGTTCATGTAATGTGCCCATCATTCTTTCATCCAAAGGTAATTGTTTTCATACACATATGGTTTACTGAGCACTGAAATAGCAGTCAGGCAATGCAGGCCTTCTCCTATTTGATTTTATATTCATTTGTGAAATTAGAAACCAGAAACATTTTTTTTCCCCTAGGAAAAATCCAAAGCTTTATGTTTTGTGCAATCTTGCATCACATTACTCATATATCAAAGCCCACAGAGCCTCACAACCCATAGAAGAGGTTGATCTGGGAACAGAGATCCTCTTTGACTGGTCTACAGTAGCACTTTGCATTCAAGGATAGGATTGAGGCTTACCATTCTTCCTGTCAGAGGAGGCTTTTGTGACTTTGCTGAGGTGGATTCAGAATCTCTTCCCCATTCTCATCTATTATGTTATTTTCCCCCTCTACTCTGCCGTCTTAAGACTCTAATACATACTCTATACAGGCCTGGGTCCCCCACACAAGAAAGATGTGGAGGTTGGAGTTGGTCTAGAGGAGGTCACTAAGACGATCAGAAGGCTGGAGCACCTCTCTTGCAAAGAAATTTGAAGTAGCTGGGATTGTACAACCTGTAGAAGGTTCAGGGGAATCCTTATTGTGGCTTTTCAGTACTTAAAGAAAGCTCAAAGTCAGGAAGGAGGCTGATTTTTTACATGATCTGATAGTGATAGGGCTAGGAGAAATGGCTTTATAATAAAAGATGTTAGGAGGAAACTTTTACTCAGGGAATGATAAGTCCCGGGCACATGGCTGCCCAAAGAAGTCGTTGAGACTCCATCAGTGGAGGTATTCAAGGCAGTCATACGCAGTGGTGGCCAACCATCCCATGGCAGGAGGTTGGAATTGGAAGGGCTTTAACCCTTTACAGGGCTTTAAAGCTCTTCTAACCCAAGACATTCTATAATTCTATGATTCTATAATTCAATGATCTTTTTCATCTCTTGAGTGAGGGGCTTGCAAAGGCCTATTTTCAGTCCTTGAGCCATATTTGCCTTGTTTGCAGGAGATGCAGGTCCAGTACAACCTTGGTAAGAAATGCGCTCATATTCTGTAAGATATCATTTAAAACTTGGTTTATTAGAGTTAATGATATGAAAATAGAATAACATAGATAATCTTACATTCTTTCAGATGCTGAAATGTTCTGAATGGTGTAGCATCAAACAAGACTCTGGATGTTGTGCCGCACAATGTGCAGGCAGAGAATCCATAGCAGAGATTCTCCCCTTTCTGCCTTTCAGGCTATTGTAAGATTTTCTTGCAAGGAAATAACTCTGTCATTTCTACAGTCAGTCAGGAAGGATGTTCTCATGAGAACTTCTTGCTGCACTGTTAGATAAAGGAAAGGCCACACAGGTGGCATTCACTGGTATCAAGCGAGATCTGCCTGCAGGTTCCTCTGTTGCAACAAGCTGGTGGAGGTTATCCTGTGAACATGGGACTTCACAGCACAACACAGGCTGAAAGCCAAGCAGTACAACACTAAGATGGGTGTACTGAGGTTAACATTGCCATAGATCACTGACTCCTCAATGAAAATGGTTTTCTGGTCAACATCATTAGACCTTGCTGACTATGCCCCTCAGACTGGAATGCTCAGATGTAAAACTCAATTCTCAGTATTCTTTGTCTTTTTCCCTTTTATTTTTTTTAAACTTTTCTTTTAATCAATTGAAACCAGTCTCTTCACACATAACTTCATTTTAAACCCTTATGACTGCCCTCTATCCCACGGATTCTATTCCTAGGCATTCCTAAAACAGATACGGCAATTTTCACAGGTATTGGTTGGCTTTTGCTCTCTACTGTATTTGGAAAGAACTGCAAACACTCTGGACTTCAGACAATACAAACCCCAGAAGGGCTCTTACCTCAGCAACATAGTGCTGCTCAGTAAATATCAGATTAAGAGCCTAAATGCTTTTCTGTTGTGCATTTACCAAGGCCCTTTGATGCTTTGTGAAAAGAAGTCAAATCACTTTGGGTAGTAAGGAATAGTGGACTTTATGATTGCGGAGTATCACTGGCTGGTAATACAGCTATTAACTGTTGCACTGGTTTCTGCTTCTAACCAATTGTGTGACATTCTGTAAGTGCCTCATAATAGCTCTTCTAGCAGTTTGTCCTACTTTTGAGGTTAACGACCAGTGAGATGATAGGAAGTGATAAGAGAACAAGTATGTAAGAACAGCAGCATTGAATATCCTTCCTTTACTAGGCTCTGTGCAACCCTCCTCATACCTTTCCCACGAACCTCTTGAGAGAGTTTGTTATGCACACTTGCAAGACGTGGTTCACACGGTAATGGATAGAGTCAGTTAAACTTCAGGGTGTCTCTTATTCTAACAGTTAGTTACAAAGCAAATATTTTTTTTTCCATACCACACCATAGAGATAAAAAATAACAGATTAAGGTGCAGCAGGAAAAAGAAAACAACTGGATAAACTGCATAACAAATTGTTACTCATAGAAGAGCTACTTTCAGGCACCACTTTTTAATTTTTCCATTATAGAAAACCCATGCCTTCCCCCATCCCCCCCCCCCCCCAAAAAAAAAAAAATAAAAATTCTACCTTCAGTGCTTAAAAAAGTTGAACTCTGAAATATACTGATAATATTCCCTTAGAGACAGCAGAAAAGACCATTCAGGGACCTTTTCTTAAAGCAACATAGATGAGAGCACACAGGTACTTGAGTGAAATGTTTCTCTCAGAGCTCTAAGAGATAAAGAGAAAAAAGAGAAAGAGGCAAATATGAGAGAAAGAAAGTTGAATTAGATTTGCTGTATTGAAGGTCCCATCAAGAAATATATATATAGCATATTTATATTTATACATTCAGTATATTTCTTGAGAATTGTGGTCCAAGTTCCAAAAGTATGGATACAACAGTGTCTAGGCATGGTGTTCAACAGAAAGAAAGAATGCAAAATTTGCAATGATTTAAAAGCAGCAACAAACTATTTGGCTTCCCTTGTTGACTTTTTGTGCCTACTGTATTTTGTTCATATTTGTGTTTACTTTGGGTATAGGATTGTACCTTCCATTCATGAAGATTTTTTAATGAACTCCAAAGATCAGAGGCATACAGAGAAATGTATTTTGAAACCCTGCACATCTGACAAAATCTATGCTCAAAACTAGTCAGTAAAGGGCCAGAGGGCTTGGTTGGGGGGTAATTCTGTGTAGCTCTGAGGTGTTACAAACGCAGTATGTCAAGTCTTATCAGGCATTTGGAAACAAAGCTTATTGGCTTCTTCAGGTTAATTCACAGAATCACAGAATCACAGAATGGCCTGGGTTGGAAGGGACTTCAAGGATCATGAAGCTCCAACCCACCTCCTCCTCACCCCCATAGGCAGGACCACCAACCTCCCCAGTTAATACTAGACCAGCTGCCCAGGGCCCCATCCAACCTGGCCCCTGTCCCTCTGGGAATGGAGCATCCACAACCTCTCTGGGCAGCCTGTTCTGGCACCTCAACAAAATATCTGTAAAGAACTTCCCCCTGAAATCCAACCTAAATCTTCTCTCCCTCAACTTAAAACCTTTTCCCCTTGTCCTGCTATTATCAACCCTTTCAAACAGTTGATTCCCTGCTGCTTATAGGCTCCCTTTAGGTACTGAAAGGCTGCAATTAGGTCACCCCACAGCCTTCTTTTCTCCAGGCTGAACAAGCCCAGCTCCCTCAGCCTGTCAGCCTTGTAGGAGAGATGTTCCAGCCTTCTGATAATCTCTGTGGCTCTCCTCTGGACCCTCTCCAACAGCTCTACCTGTCTTTCTTGTACTGAGGGCTCCAGACCTGGACACAGTACTCCAGATGGGGCCTCATGAGGGCAGAGTAAAGCTGGACAATCACCTCCTTGTCCCTGCTGGCCATGCCTCTTTTGTTGGAACCCAGGATACCATTTGCTTTCTGAGCTGCGAGAGCACACTACTGGTTCATGTTAAGTTTTTCATCCACCAGGACCCCCCATGTCCTTCGCTGCAGGGCTACTCTCAAGGATTCCTCCTTCCAGTCTGTATATGTACCTGGGACTCCTCCAGCCAAAGTGCAAGACTTTGCACTTTGCTGTGTGGAACCTCATTAGGTTCTCCCAGGCCCACCTTTCAAGTCTGTTGAGGTCCTTCTGAATGGCATCCCTTCCTTCCACTGTGTCAACTGCACCATTCAGCTTGGTGTCATCAGCAAAGTTGCTGAGGGTGCACTCAATTCCATCATCATAGAATCACAGAATCACTCAGGTTGGAAAAGACCTTAAAGATCATAAAGTCCAATCACAACTTAACTATACAACTCTAACTAACAACCCTCCGCTAAAACATGTCCCTGAGCATCAGTGTTTCCTAATATCCGACCTAAACTTATCCTGGCGTAACTTGAGGCCATTTCCCCTCATCCTGTCACCTGTCACCAGTGAGAAGAGACCAACCCCCTCTCCCTGTATATACCTTTCAGATATTGGAAGAGAGCAGTAACGTCTCCCCTCAGCCTCTTTTTCCCCAGACTGAACATCCCCAGTTCCTTCAGTCTCTTCTCATAGGCCATATTCTCCAAGCCCTTCACAAGCCTTGTTGCCCTTCTTTGGACCTGCTCCATCACCTCAATGTCCTTTCTGTACTGAAGTGACCAAAACTTAACGCAGTACTCGAGGCGAGGCCTCACCAATGCCAAGTACAGGGCAGGATTACTTCCCTAGTCCTGCTCACCTCTCCATTCCTGATCCAAGCCAGGATGCCATTGGCCTTCTTGGCCACCTGGGCAAACTGCTGGTTCACATTCAGCTGACTGTTTATCAGTACACCATCATCTATGTCAATGATAAAGATGTTAAAGAGAACCAGTCCCAAGACAGAATCCTGGGGGACACCACTCATTAACAACCTCCACCTGGACATAGAGCCATTAATCACATCCCTCTGTCTGTGTCCTTTCAAGCAATTCCTTATCCACCTGGTGGTTCACCCATCAAATCCACATCTCTCCAATTTGGAGATAAGAATATGGTGGGGGACTATGCCAAAGGCCTTTCACAAGTACAGGTAGATGGCATCAGTCACCTTCCCTTTGTCCACCAATGCTGTCACCTCATTATAGAAGACCACCAGATTGGTTAGACATGACCTTCCCCTGATGAAGCCATGCTGGCTGTCTGGGATCACAAGCTCATTCCTCGTGTGACCAAGCATGACATCCAGTAGGATCTAGATTTCAATTCACTTATATAGGTCTTCCTGCTTGCTAACTTCTGAGGTATTTACATGCTTGTTATTACTAATGCACTTTGCTGTGTATATCACTCTAGAGAGTGAAATATGGACCCCTTCTGACAAGCCTCCACCAGCTATATAACTAAGGCATTTCCAGTATTTTCAAAAGAACAGATGAGAACTGGATATGCTTTCCAACAGCATGAAGAAGCTGCTGTCGGTCTTGTACTTGGGAGCTTCTCTGACTATGAAACTTCCACTTTGCTATCAGAATGAGATAGTTAAAATGTGAAGCTCTCTCAATGTCAGTATTAGCAGTTCCACAAAGGAAAGAACTTACTTTTATAGAAGCTTTTCTACCTATTATGTCAACTAAAAAATATTTTAATGACTTAAAAGCATTGGTGTTTTGGTTTTTTTTTAGGCCATAGATGGAAGTTACCCTATTAGCCTGTATTTTCCATTTATTGAGAGAAAAGAGAAAAAAAGAGAGAAAAGGAAAGTAGAGAAGAAAAAGAAGATGGAAAAGGAAGAAGGAAAGAAAGAAAGAAGAAAATGTGGGAAAGAAAAGAGAGAGGAGAGAGAAAGAAATAAAGAAAATAAATAATCATTCTTTTTGCTGCAATTACTTCCCTTTAATGAATTTGCCAAAGTTTCCAACTGATATATTTCATGGTGACAAGTCACATGTTGTGTCAGTCATACTGGATTACATTAGCAGGCATGACTGACAAGACCCAGAGTGACAGCACAATGCAACACATCATCGAGGAAATTAGAAAAAAAGTTTCCCCAAAGTATAATGAAAAAGATGCTATAAAATATTCCTCTTAGTTGTTCTCTTTGCCTGCTGAATGCTGTGTGACTGGTGGTGAGACTTTTGTGAATCATTTACAGGAAGCGCTAAGGTTTATTTAAAACTGAGAGTCTGGGAGGAGGGTAAAAGTGTACATATGTGCACTGGGGAGAGATTAGATCTACAAAGCTTTACAAAAATAGTGTTTTCATGTTATGTTATATTTGAGTTTGGTCTGATATGCATAGATATGTTGTATGTTCTCCTACAAATTCTTCATACCCCATCTTTTTCCTCTTTTATCATTTCAAGAAAGATAGGTTGTCTTAACATATTGTAGACAGATGTGAACTCCCACTGCCTTAACTCTGAGCTGCCCAAAAGCAGCTTCCTTAGCTGGGAACCTGTAGAGAGGCAGAATATTGCAGCTTCGTCTGCCTTCTCTTTAACGCGGTTACATATCTGCACAGCTTTTCAGCAGCTGTGAGCACAGAAAAACTAAGCTTGAACCTTCAATCTATTTTCTCCATTAAATTCATCTCCATGATCAAAAATGTTTTACCTTTTTCCCATTTGAAAGACACACCTAGGTGCAACCTAATATGGGCCTGTCAAAAATACCCAGGTTAGCACAAGCATTTATGGTAGAAGCACTTGATTTTTTCAAAGCCAGACCACATTGTGGAAACATTATATGTGGTCAGTACAAAACATACTGTTATTCTGCCATCACTGAGGCTGGGGATTGTAGAATTCTCCATCCTTCCATAACCCTGACAGTGCACTGAATGCTTATATTTTTGCACAGGATTCTACCTGAACTTTGTAGCTCCAGGTCAAGGAAGAAATCCTGTCAGTGTAGTATTAATCATAGGTTTGCCATAGAATTATTGAAACATAGAATGTCTTGGATTGAAACAAACCTCAAAGCCCATCCAGTTCTAATTCCTTGTCGCAGGCTGGTTGCCACCCACTAGATCAGGCTGCCCAGAGCACCATCCAACCTGGCTTTGAGTACTTCTAGGAATAGGTCATCTGCATCTTCTCTAAGTAGCCTGCGTCAGAGCCTCAGCACCCTGAATAAAAAATGTTGCCCTAATTTGTGATCTAAATCCCTCCACTTTCAGTTTTCCCCTCATCCTATCACTATCACACTGTGTAAAAAGTTGATCTCCCTCCTGATTATAAGGTTCCTTTAAGTACTGGAAGGATGCAATGATGTCTCTCTGGAGCATTCTCTTTTCCAAGCTGAACAAGACCAACTTCCTCAGCCTTTCTTCATGGGATAGCTGCTCCAGTGCCCTGGTCATCTTCATGGCATCCTCTGGACCCACTCTAACAACTCTTTTTTTTTCTTATGCTGGGGTTCCCAACTGAGAACGCAGTACTGGAGGTCATGAAAGCAAAGTGGAGGGGGACAATCACTTCTCCTTTCCCTACTAGCCACCCCTCTTTTGATACAGCCCAGTTTATCATTAGCCTCTTGGCTTCAAGTACACACTTTTGACTCATCCAGCTTTTCATCCACCAGGACCTCAAGGTCCTTCTCCACAGTGTTGCTCTCAGTGAGTTCTTCTCCAACTGATGTGGGATTGCACCAACTCATGCATAACACCTCATGCTAGGCTTTGTTGAATTTCATTGAGTTCTTCTAGGTCTACTTTTCAAGTAAAGTTGGCAATGTTGTACCTAAATGTTAGCAAAAGCAGGATGGACAATTTTACCTTGGTTGAACTCTGAATATTATTGACAGAGTTTATATCTTTAATTTAACAGGGTTAATTTAAATTCACAAATGAAACCTCTAAACTGATATAATCAGGATCATGCAATGGCTGACTGCACTCTTTTAAAGTAACATCATTAAAATTGGGACTTAAACTCACTAATGTATTTCTGTATAAATTGAAATGTCGTAACTGTCCTTGGACAAAGTTAGACCATACTAAATGCAATTGAATAAGTATTTTTGTCAATAAATAATAATGAGTGTCTTAATCCATAGCCAAATGCAATTGCTGTTGCCTCGTGCCTGGCTTAGATGGTATACACATGTTAACGTGTTAAGTAAGCTATACTCACTCAACCATCTGTCTGAGATTTGAAAATAAGTTATTTTGTGCGTAGAAACATCATTTACATAATATGTAAGCCAGATAACAGTACCAGTAGGGTTTAGGGAAACCGTAGAATCATAGAATGGTCTGAACTGGAAGGGACATTAAAAATCAGTCAGTTCCAAGTCTTCTTGTCATGGGCAGGAACATCTCCCACTGGATCAGGTTGCCCAAAGCTCCATCCAACCTGGCCTTGAACACTTCCAGGGATGGGTTTTCCACAGCTTCTCTGTAGAACTTGTTCCAGTGCCTCACCATCCTAATGTGTTAGGTCATATCAATGAGAATTTCAGATAGTAACTTTTGAATAAGTCTGACAGTGTGTCAGCACTTAAAAAAATTCATAAAGTCCAGACAAAGTGTAACCTGCAGTCAAACTTCATTTAAATTTTATATACAAAGATTGCTTTAGTTTTTTAGTTCATTTTTTTTTTTCTGTTAAGCCAGAATAGTGGTGTAGTATGGGGCTGAAAAAAAACACACTAGATTGACTACAGAAAAATCTCAGCCACTCTAAATTCAACCAGGATAAAAACATAATGCATGAAAATTCCTTCTATTTTGGCATCAGTACTGCTGCTTTACTGATGTGGTGCAATGGACGTATGTACATACATAGTCTGATCCCTTTGGACATGAACTAAACTTTTGATGCCCACTGTAAGTAATAGACAGGATACTGAAAGATTAAGCCCTAGATGTAACATTCAGCTGCATTAAATTGATGTGGGCAGATGCCCTATCTTAGTTCTCTATTCCCTACTTACCTGAATGGGAATGTAAAAAACTATTCTTTCAATTTTTGCTCAAAGGTCAATTCTCGCTCAGATTTTGGTTAGAGAAATTATTTTAAGTTCTCTTCTTGTAAACATCTGTCCCAAAATTTTATGTAGAATACGTTTTATTATGAAAGAGTATTTTCCTCTGATTTACAACAGAAACTGGTAACCACTAGACATACTTAGCAAATATCTCCTAAGCAAGTCTGTTTCATTGGTTTTTTTGCTCATTTGTTTGTTTGTTTTTGTTTTTGCATACACAGCCTTTACCTTTTAACAGTGTATTAAAGAGAGCACACTTTCGTTTGTTGTGCTGGACGAAGTCCACACAGGCTAAAGTGCCAGTGAAGTCATTAAGGGGCGTATGAAATCAAAGGGAAAAAGGACAGGAAAAAAAACCAAACACACACACACACACACACACACTAAAGCTGCTTCAGAAGACCTTTTCTTTTAAGTAGTTCCTCTTCCATGTCAAAAGATTTTGGGTGGATGTCCTGTTCCAAAATCCTTTTGTGGGTTTTTTGCATACACGTTCTGCAGAGAGCTGAGAGAGAGGGGAGGGTCAGCACAGCAGGGCCTAAGATGTTAGGATGAATCTAAAGTTCCATTGAAACCTTGTCTCTGTCTAAAGTAGGATTTTTATTTTTATTTTTATTTTTATTTTTGAAACTACAGATGAATAGATGGATATTTAAAAAGTACCTACTGATTCCTTTTTCTTGTAGCTGGCTGCAAAGATCTTGCATGACCATAGGCTGAGAAGTAACAGACAATTAATGCTAGGAAGACTTCAAAATGTTTGCAATTTTCATCCAGTTTGTGTGTTTATCCAAACTTCTTTGGCCTAGAGACAGGGCTGACAGAAAAGCTTTCTTCTTAGGAGATTCTTGCCACCACCTGATTGTCAAAGAGTCTGAAACACTGGAAGAATACACTTCTGTGTGATGTTTCAGTAATTAGGCTTTTGAGTTCTGCTTGAATTGGGGTCGTGTACATCAGCATAGATCTAATGACGTCAACTAAGGATCTGTCTCATAAAATTCAAAGGGAAGTTAAAATAAATCAACATCAATGTAGTTCAGTCTTTTTTTTTTTTTTTTTTTTTTTTTTTTTTTA
>NW_024884586.1:40300831-40322930 GCF_019232065.1 Centrocercus urophasianus
TTTTTTTTTTTTTTTTTTTTTTTTTTTTGTCTTCAAGGAGGGATCTGTTTAATTTGGGTTTCGGCCGCTAAGGCCATTCATACAATAAGCATGAAACAAAAGTCCTTGATCCAACTTCAGGAAAGTTCTAGTCTATAGCAATGAATAACACCTCAACCACACATATGCCATACTCTTAACACTGTTTTGGGGACTGTACAATTTCACATTGTTATTATTTCAGCAGAAGTTCAAATTCTGGCAATTTTACCTCTGGCATTTAAAAATTATATATTTTATTGCTTAGTTTAACCATTCTGGGTTTTGCTTTACATAATTTATGCGTTTGAAACAATAACACATTCAAAAAGAAACACCTCCCTCCATCTTACACTGAATGTTGTCATTATGACTGCATTGACTCCAAGATCCAAATTTATTTTCCAGTTCAGTGGACTGTTTGGGAATGCCACTGAAGAGAGTTACTGGGCCTTCTCTGAAAGAAGCCAATTTGTAACTGCTGTTAACCAGATGAGAGAAGAAAAGCTCTAAACCACTATCATCTTAACTGAAGGTGGGGGATGTGCATTGCAGCCAACTCACAGACATGAAAACAAAGGAAGATACGAGAACAATGAAGGTCTGATGAAGAACAGGAAAGGGTTTTCAGATTTAAAATAAAAGCTTGCACTTAATGTAGATGTTGATTATAATGACAGCAAAGGATACTTTTCTTCATTATTATGTCAGCAGTGTTTCTGAAAACATAAGTATATCTCGAAAGCTCGGTTTTACTGGAAGATGAGAAAAAGAGAAAATCGTAACTTTCTACACCTGAAGGACCTGGACAGGTTACAGAACTTATACGGAGTGCCACTTTGTTCTTACTGTTAACTGTCCATCTGCTGAAAGATGCAAGTGCAAAACAAAGATCACAATGACCACAGTGTGGCTAACTTTGTCTGGAAACCAAGAAAATCCAAGTTTATCTTGCATTCGCATTCCTCCCCAGGAATCTGGATTAGCTTCATGCACCTAAGTGATTCTGGGACTGAGTTTAAATTTGCAGCAGTTTTATTATCTGAATTAGACTTCCTTCCTAAAAGCTGTTCTATGCTCCAGCCCCTAGCTTTCTTGCTTGCTACCTAACCGTAAAGGAATGTTACCTGTTTTGTTACATAAACATACCATAAAACCTATTAGCCTCATTATCTGTTACATTAAGGTGCAGAGGTATCAGCCAGATACCTTTTTCACACAGAGGGTGGTGACACACTGGAACAGGTTGTCCAAGGAGGTTGTGGATGCCCCATCCCTGGAGGCATTCAAGGCCAGGCTGGATGTGGCTCTAGGCAGCCTGGTCTGTTGTTTTGTGAGCCTGCAAATAGCAGGGGGGTTTAAACTAGATGATCTTTGAGGTCCTTTTCAACACAGTCCATTCTATGTTTCTATGATTCTGTTACATAAGGCATAATGTATATATTCTTTAAAATGGTTTTTTAAAAGGAACTGACTCCACCATACAACTTAGAAGTTCTTATTTTGCTGGCCAAATCTGTTCGATAGATGTGAATGTTCAAGTCAGTGTTCACAGTGTTCATTATTTCGTCAGTGGATCAGTCAAAATCTTGGTTTTTCACTTATGACTGACTGTTGAAAGCCGGAAGGACCATGCTCAGGGACAGAAGAAAGAAAAGCAGGCTGTTATTTCTGCTATCCATTATCCTGACCCAGCACATGCTCATAAAAAGATGGGATAGGCTTATCTGCATTTTGATTCTATTCAGTAGTCATTGTCTCTGAAAATGTGCAAATAAAATAACGAACATGATAAAGCAGAGCAGGAAAAATCTCTCTCATTTTAAAACAGATGTTTGGGTGCCAGCTGCTTAGTAACAAATACATCTTTAATGAAATCAAACAATCCAGCAGGGTTTATTGGTTGCTAACAATTGTTTTAAATACAGTCTGGTAGGCTGGGCTGTTTGCATCCTTTTTTGTCCAATTAGTTCAGTTGGTATGAATTAGAGATACTTTGCTATTATCTTAAAAAAAACCTCAGCTCACTAGAAAGCATATTATTTTCGACCAGAATGAAGTGTTTGAGAGATGCACAGAATAAAAGATTTTGATGATATTCCAGCTGTGCAGGGGAAGGCAGCAGTGTGACTTATCGAACTCTTTCACCTCAGCTACAATAGTTCAAACCAATGTTGAGGTCTTGAGTGAAGAGGATGTGGTATTCTCTCCTTGGAGCCTGTTGAACAGTGGAAAGGACAAGGACCCCTGTGTTTTTGTGGCTCTTCAGAGCCAATTTCTGCAAGAAGTGTAAGAGAATCCCGTGAAAACTTAAATCCTAGGGCTGACCTTTATTTGCTTGTAGTTCTGCTCTTGCTAACATCGAGGGGAAGTAAATCAGCACTATTGCAGGCTGACGGACTAGATGACACAAGAAGTCCTTTTAGTCCTGTTCTCTTTGAACTTATGAAAATCCACCATTGACTACAGAATTGAAATAGTTCTATTCCCAGACAAAGATCTGGCATTTCACTGAATTACATATCAGTCATATCAGTACTAGTCAGAAATCCCTAAACACCTAGCTATTTTCAATACACCTGCAGAGCCATTAAGGCATTCATTAAGGGACTGATCCTGCAGGGTTTTTAGATTCAGCAGTGATTGTCTCTGTTTTCCTGGGAATTTTTAATATGAAAGGATTGAAGGCTCAGACCAAAACATGTGTGCTGTATGCAACAGACGTATGTGAAAATCATTGTTGCTGATTTCAACTATTTTTTCTCTGCTTCAGCGAGCACAAGAAATATTGTATTCTAAGTGTTGGATGCACCTCACAGAACCACAGTACCAAGCTGAGATAACCATTCAAAAGCACATGCAGCTAAGAAAACAAATGGAGTAGATAATTGACTAAAAACACTAATGTGTTTCCCTGAATGATGTGTTTAGACAAACAAGTGCTGGCATATGATATATTGAAACTAAATGGTAGTTTGAAACTGTAGATGCTTGGACCCCACACTGTGGGGTAAGGCTATCAAAATGTTCACAGATAAATGGCTTTGTTAAGCCTTTGCTCACATAGCAGCTATCCACACAAGCAGACCTGTTGTTGTCATTATGGTTATTCAAGTGCATAAGAACTGCTGACACCAAGTGTGCAGAATGGGACTCATATATATTTTCAAACTAACGATTCACATGAAACTCACTGACTGACTGAGACTGACAATCCTTTTGGATTGCATTGTGTTTCATTCTGTGTCCCTATTTTGTCAGGCATTTTGATCAGTGAATGAGAAAGGCAGCATTTTGTACCATACACCAGTGAGCACCCTGACCCACAACACAACCTGTAAAACTTGTAGTGTCTTTATATCCAGCTCTGCATCTGAATTCCCCACTGTAGACCTATGTCTAAATTTGCCTGTGTAGTCAAGTCAAGAACATGTTTTTTCCCACAAAACATGTAAATCCCTATCTCCTCCAGACATCTTATCCTGATTCATATTTTTACATTTATCCGAAAGTTATAGGCAACCTCTTGTTCCCTACTGCTCTAGTGATCAGGTGTTCTGGCAGTAGATTGTGATCCTCATATGGACAAACAGCCTATACTTCCTATTGCACAACACCTCAAACCCAAACCTGTCACCAATGTGGTCAGGTTAGAGGAGTGTGGCACACTGATGTTCCCCAGCCTATTGTGTCTACAAAGTGCCAGTGTATTAGCTGTGGTTTGGAAATGGCCTGATTATCAGGTATGGTTTTTGCTTAGCAGTTAGCTGACACTGCAAATCAGTAAGATCACTAAAACCACCAGCCTGGATTATGACCTGATAAAAAGACATTGGCTATTGGCTTTGAGATTATTTAAAAAGGTACACAGAACAGAAAATGTTCTATTGTAATGTAAACTACCACTAAGGAAAGTGTTTTAACACCATGGGCTCCTATTCACAAGGAAGTTAAGTTTTCTGGGGATGGATGCAGAGGTTCCCATATTTTTCTGTGGATCCTTTTTCCTTCAGAAGTAGTTACCTCTTTGACCATCTCATTATTGCTTATATATAATAGCAGAAACAGTCAGTGCCTGGTGAAACTGCATTTGCTGTTCCAACAATTTAACTCAGTTTGTTGCAGGACTTAACAAGCATACATGCTATATAGCGGTTTAATGTGCTTGAGACTCCAACTCCATTCCATGGCAGGTACTTTAGTGAATATTCAAAAATAGTATTATTACTACAATAGTCCCACAAAAAAGGGTTCAGACCTCCTTATGGCAGGCACTATTCAAATATTTAGTCATAGACAGTCCTCGTGATCAATATTTTACACAATATGTAGGTGATCATAGAAGAGGAAAACAAAGGCAAAAGGAGGCTAGATTTCTTCTCATGCTCCAGGATGGAAGGCAAACAAATTCTTTGAGCATTGGAACTAGTATCCCAAAAACTTCTCTTAAGATCAGCTACAAACTTTATTAAGAATTTGTATTCAGTTTTTGCCTTATCACCGATCTTAGGAGGTAATTTCTCAAATTAAAACAGTCTTTTTTAACTTCTTTAGAAGAGGGAGAACACTACTATTATGAAGATACACCAGAAGACTGTAATAAAAGAAAGGCTTTCACTATTTTGAAGATTAAGTGTAATGATGTATTTAATATTTCAAATCCCACTAACATAAATATATAGTAGTAGCAGCAGACCTACATGTGTTACAGTAATAAGATTTATATTCCTTGACCTGGAGACCTGAGATGTAGATAAGTCCCTGTGGTGCAGTACATTGGACATAAACATATCTTTTCTCCTCTACAAGCCAAATCAGAAAATATTTATTTTCCAGTCTTCCTATCTATTTGAAGTAATACACAAAAGAAAATCTTGGTTGAACTGCTGGTAATTCTTTGTTTCTGTGATACCTTTGTCAATTCCTCTGCAGTTGAATACGTAAAACAGCTCACCTGGCTCTGTGCAAACCAGATACATCTTGGTAGACTGATCAGGTGCAGACGTTTGTAACATGTACAACGTATCTCCTTCTAAAGAAGAAACAGTTATACTAGATGAATTGTTTCTAATTAATGATAATAGGTGCAAAACTAATTGGCTCAATTGTTGATGCCTACAATGCAGACCATTAAAGTTAGTTCGGACCAATTCCATGTGACATGACCTGTTTGATATTACTGCAGAGATCTTGGATGGGTTAAAGGAGAGTTCTGAAGTTCAGCTACTTGCCAGGAAGAATGAGTCTCCCCATTTGGGCTTTTAGTTTTGTATTATCTATATCACTAAAAGAAAGGAGTAAACTGGCAAACTGAGCTCAAAGTTGCTTGAATTCAAACATAAGTAGAGACTCTGGCCTTTCAAGGGAAATAAAACCAAGAAGTGACTTCAACTTTGCTCTTTCCTGGATGTTACCTTCTGTGCTAATTTGAAAAACAACGATAAGAAGATTAAACTGGAGAAAGGAAATGCTTAAAAAAGTATCTTTGACACCACTTCCAAGGTTGTCTATCTGCACATCACAAAGAGAATTTCTGTATGAAAAATATGTGGGGATGGATTCTAAGCAGAGAGGTTTCACATTCCTTAAGCATGTGACTCAGATTGAAGCCACCTTAAATTAGAAGCATTTATGACACTTTCAGAATGGATAGATGGGAAAATCCCTACTCCAATTTTTCTATTTTTTTTTTTTTTTAATTTTCTTAATTCTCATTGTAGGTTGTAGGTCATTTCCCCAAGCACTTTTGTTTCCATTTTATCCAGTGCTCCAGCTCCTCCCTATCCATTGCAGTCTTTCTTTTTAATGTACCAATATACCATTTTGATTTTTTCCAGTTTTCCCTTTTCTGGAATATCCTTTTTTTTTTTTTTTTCTTCATTGTACAGCCAAGTTAAATTTGAAATTCGATGTTCAAAGACCTCTTCTCATTCCTTTTGGTTGTTCTTTTCAATGAGCAAGCATTTTAGATTTTACACGTTTCGGCATGTAACAGCTAGTTAGACACATGATATTTGGCATCATATTAAAGCAGATGACAATTGCAAAAATGAGGTTGACATATTTTAACAAAATTGTTACGGAATTCTCTCATTTTGTCTAATTTAGAACACTTAACATTGCAAATTTAAAGGAGTAAAATTCAGTCTGGCCTCCAAACCTTACAAAGCAATTAACTGAGACTTTACCAAAAAAAAAAAACCAAAACATAATTTGCAAGCCAGCATGCTATTAACATATTAATACTCTGACCCTTTCAGTACAAAGCTCATGAATTCAGTGGTGCTACATCTACAGGATGCTGTGACAGAAGTAGAAAAGTGAAGTAATGTAGCTCAATTACACCAATCAAAAGGTTGCTGTGTTCAAAGACAAGGATTAGTGTTAATAATTTTTCTCCAGGGAAGAAAATGCTGTATCCAGGTTCCTTTAGGGCCTGTAGATCCTTGTCAGGATGCAGAAAGGAAAGAATTCCTGTAACTAGGTCATTTTAACTTCCTTTGTTTGGCAATAATGGCCTATGAGATAAAACATTAGAAGATGCTTCCCTGTATAATTGTTATTTTGCTATGATTGATTATATTTACTAGGGTTAAATAACTATATTTGTGAACAGCAAATGCTTAAATCTTAAAAAATTCTCATAAAAAATCCATGAAAAGCACAAAAACATTCTTCAGTATTATTTAAGACTTTAAAGTTACATTTACTTTTATTATACTTCAGAATAATTGTTAGATAAAGTCCATATAAGACACAGGTATTACTGTATTTATTTTTATATACATACATTATATATTTGGTTTGTTAGGTTGCTGTATTATGAAATAGCTGAAGCAGGGACAGTACATATTAGGCATAATATTCATATTTGAAATAAATGTGACTAGAATCAGTCTGTAATGAGTTTACCTCCTTTCATCATCATTATAGTAAAAATCTCATTGTAGAGAGAAGTGCAAAGCAGAATGTGAGATATCAGAGCAGTACTTGAGACTCCAGCAGACAAATTATTTTGTGTTAGTTTGAGGTCACTGATGAATTTTTAAGAGACTAACAAAAGGCAAAATAGGAGGAGAGTGCATCCAAGAGTGATTAAATCTCATGTAAAAGACAGCAAAACCTCTTGAGAGTACCCTTCTCTGTCCTCCCATCAGTAACCCAAGTTGTCTGCTTCTGCATATTGTTTCCCACCTGGTCTTGTTAAATATGTGCTGATACTGTTGTGATTTTTCTGTTCCTCACTGAAACCTCCCTCTTTACTTAAAGTATGTTTGCATTAGAACAAAATATAGAATGACAGAATCACAGAATCATAGAATTGCTCAGGTTGAAAATGATCTTTAAAGATAATTGAGTCCAACCACAATATAAACATATGGCCCTAACTAACAACCCTCTGCTAAATCATGTCCCTGAGCACTACATTCAAATGGATTTTAAAGTATCCAGGGATGGTGACTCAACCACCTTGCTGGGGAGCCTATTCCAGCATTTAAAAACTCTTTCAGTAAAGAAGTTTTTCCTGATATCCAACCTAAACTTAGCCTGGTGCAACTTGAGGCCATTTCCCCTCATCCTTTTAGCTGTCACCAGTGAGAAGGGACCAACCCCATTCTCGCTGTAAGCACATTACCGTATGTTGGTACATAATGAAAAGTAGAAAAGTGGAGGTAAGTGTTCAGTCTATTTATGTTCTAATTTATTATTAACATTTGTCTTGGATTTCTTTGAAATTCAAGGACCAAGATTCAGAAGTTGATAAACTGCTGTCAAAACTTTGTTTCTGTGTTGCTAAAATCTTCATCCGATAACTTGCTAAAAGAAAGGGAGTGTACTGCAGATTCCTGTGCTTTTGTATTCGCTATATACTTGGTAACTCCTAACTTTGTTTATGTAGGGCTGGGTCAAATTCCAAACTTCCCACATGTCAACATTTTTATTCTTAGGTTTACAGGCATGCAGTTATTTTGAATTCTTCAGATGAATAAAGATATCCCTGTGATTTTGACAGTTGCCAAAATATGTGCTGTATTATTTCCACATTAATGACGTAATTGTTTCAGATGAAAAAAAGTCTACTAGTATATGTATAAATGTAAGATAAATAACTAATACAAAACATATGGTACATAATGTGTTTATCTCCAGTTATTATATGAATATGTCATTAACATGCTTAGGCTGGTAGAAGTTTCTTTTTTCATGTCTTTTCTACATACTTATTTCCTGTTCTTTGGAAGTTCCTAGCACCTAAATAAATTACGTCATACTAAAGTGCTTTGAAGGAATTAGGTTCATAAAAATTAGGTCTTTAGAGTACTTGGATTAAATCATTTTCTGGATTCTTAAGTGTGTGATTCTTGTCTCAGTAACTATAGTTTTGAGTTGTTAACAACTTGAGTTGCTTTTAAAGAATAAGAATTAATGGTGGCTTTTTTTTTTCTGTTTAAAGAGAAAGAGTTCTGTTTTCTTCTCTTATTCAAAACAAATGAAATCAGTGCTTTTCAATTTTATGCAAAACAAAGCTCATGAAATGTTCATGTTTAACTTCTGTGTTTAGCTGAAATCAAATTGTCTTTTTCCTATAATCACAAGACAACAGTAGTTCTAAGTGACAACTAAATGTTCTGTTCTAAGAGGACAAATTGGAATTTTCCAACTGCATTACAATTTATTGCTCCTTCTCTTTTAAAGTGATGTGTCCACACAAATGATGTATTATTAGGAACTATTTTCTGTTCTATATTTGCTAGCAGGAAAAAAAGCAACTTCATGTATGTAGGTTGCTCAGAAAGTAATGCCTCCTACTTATTTCCATGGAAACTACAACAGATACAAAGAGCACAGTAGAACTACCTGATAGATCAAATTCTCAGCTACAAAACACTGTTTTTCAACATAATCACCACCATTAACTGTATGTTTTCAGCAGCAATGAACAAGACCTTGCATGCTACGCTCATGAAAATCTGCACCAGTGGAGGTGACTGAGGTTGCTGTCATCACTACCGAAATGCCTTAATATGCTCACATCCACTGTGCTCCATAAATATTCAGCCAGTACTGATGGATTTCAATGGATGCCATTTTTTTCTTCATGGAGAAATTCAATGACACACCTGTGCTTCATATGTACATCCATGTCAGATGTCATTTTGTCAGACTGCTGCTCTGCTGCCACATGGAAACAAAGCGTGATGAAATGTTGGCAGAAAGGTTCAGCCTCTACTGCCATACCACCAACATCTGCCTCTGACACTGTGGGCTAGTGTTATGAAATAGTAGACATTGCTTTTGGAGCAGCATTCTATAATTTCCGACCAGTTCTTATAAACCTTACTCTTTCCTCAAAGTACTGTGTTACTGTTAATGTACCCCAATGAAAAGGAGGGAAAATTCAAGAAATACTAATTGATTGTATGAAGCAACATTTGGAAGTACTGAAAATAGAAGCTGCCAACACTGTGGCAGGTATATTTTCAGAATATTCTTTCTTTTTGTGTTTCCAGTGCAACACCAAAAGATTTTATTCCATTTAAGTGTTGCACCTCAGTTTTCAGAAGGGCAAATTTTAATGCTACGTTAGCTGATATAAATCTTATAGCTCCTGTGTTTATTAGTATATGAAGTGTCTTAAATCTCTGATTTCAGGTACTTCAGTTTCTCAGAATAAGAGGTTGCAGGTATATGGAATTTAATAGCTCAATTTAAATTATATTTCAGTCTCAGGCCTCAGGCAGCTACAAGTAAAGTATTGGGTCTGGATTGTCTTTAAAGAAGCAAATCAGTAACTAAACTTGGGTAAGAAAAGAAACTTGAAGACAACTTGATCAAATAGCTACACTTCCATTCTTTTTCTATTCTGCAGCACAGGAAGTTCTGCACAAATGTGTGCAGGAACTTCTTCACAATGAGGGTGACAGAGCACTGGAACAGGCTGCCCAGGGAGGTCGTGGAGTCTCCTTTTCTGGAGATGTTCAAGACCTACCTGCGTGACCTGGTGTAGGGAACCTGCTTTGGCAGGGGAGTTGGACACGATGATCTCTGGAGTTCCCTTCCAACCCCTACAATTCTGTGATTCTGTGATTCTGTGATTCTTGAAAATACAGTACAGTAAAGCACAACACAATACAATGGAGTGGATAAAATGATATAATGACACCTCAGACTTCAATAAAATGCACGTTTATTTTGAATCTCTCAGAAAAGAGATGTAACTTCCAGATGGCATTTATACCTTGCAACTGGATCCATTTAATTCTGTATTACCTCTAAATGAGTAACTGCATTTATGTACAACAAGTAATTTCAGTTTTTTTATTGGCCAGTTGTAGGGAGAGCTTTAGTTTCCTGTCTTTTCAAGTGACTTCCATCTAACCAAATGTGGAGATAAACATCTACTCTGCTCATGCCTGAAGTTAGGTGAGATGAGTGAGATGAAGCTAGGTGAGATGAAGAGTGCCCACAAGAATTCTGACATTTTTGACTTATGAAAATCTGCTGACATATCCTGCTTTACATCCTTAAAAAACTGAGTGATGTTTCTCCAGGTCTGTCAAAAACTATTAGTAAGGATGAGCAAAGAAGGATGGCTTATGTTTCATTTCATCAGAACAGATTCATTTTATGCTTGAAGTAGTTCTGAGTGTTTCTGTTCAAGGCTACACAATGAGGTCATGAGAAGGGGAGAAAGCAAACCCTGAATCCATTTCCCCTTGTGCTTCTTGAATATGGTGTGAAATTGTGCTAATGTAATTCCAATAAAATCAGTCAGTTTTAGCATTCATATCCTAAGAAACAATTTTGCCATTTGTCTCCTTGTAACACTGCATCTCTCAACTTATTACCAGCAGTGTGAAAAAGACACAGATGCAAACTTATCAAAGACTTAACCGAGACAGGATATCTCTGATCCCTTGATTCCCTTAGGGGAATTCCTTCCACTTAATGCTGTGCAAGCTAGTTATTTTCTCAAGCTCTCTCGAGGCTTCTGAAATCTATTTTCCAAAGTTGTCTATTCATAATATGTTGCACGTTTTTTTTTTTTTTTTTTTTTTTTTTTTAAACTCTGCCTTGCATTTATTTATGAAGTAGAATTATTATTATTTTTAATCCTGTATGCATCAGGTATTATTTTTTCACCTTAATCTTTCCCTACTGCCAGATAACATGTTATGAGAGATGAAAGATGCATTTATTTAGCAAATTTTCTGCTTTTTCCCTCAGAGGAAAAATCTGGTGACACACTCATTTAGCAGCAAATTCAATTAAAAAAAAAAGAAAAGTTTTGATTTCTGCAGTATGTAAACATGCCTTCACCTCAAAGCAAATTCTGTTTCAGGAGAGCCTTTTTCAAGTGTTAGTTCCACAGAATCATAGTTTTCATGTATGCTAACACTCATACTTTAAGAAAACTTGCAGAGATACATAGTAACACATCAATTGCTAAGCCAACAAAAACAAATATCATTGTAGCTGATCACGCACAAATGCTGATTCTCAATGGGTGTACATCATCTTCGGTTCATTAACCTCAATGCAACTAAATGGATTTTACATCATCTCAAGATCTAACTTTAATATATGAATCTGTTTTAAAAAATGAAACATATTTATTGAGATATCAGAATTTGTAAGATCTTTTGTTGTGTGTTCACTGAGGCTCAGTTCTTCAATAAGAAGCAGTTTGTCCTTTTTCTAAAATATTTCTGTCACTTCTTGACTCCCTAAAACACTCCAGGAGACCAAAAATGCTTTTGCTTCTTTATGAGACTTTCCTGGACCAGTTTTCACTTTTCTTTAAAGTTCTTTTAGGGAAGTGAAAGTTGTTAGACAATTAGTGCTGGAGACCAAAATGCTGTTTTGATACATCAGGGCACTACATGTAGTCTGATCTAAATTGCCATTTCTGAAACCAACAGCCAAAAACTAAGGGAGAACATGTCATAAAATCTGTGTAAGGGGATTAGAGTGTGGTGCTAGAAATAACTTTCCTGCTAGAAATCTCAAAATTCAATGCTTCAGCATTGAATTCTTGCAGAAGTACAGACTCTATCACAAATCTTGTTTCTACTTCTGATGACAGAGCCATTATGGACACACTAGGTTTTGAGCTTGTTTGTGAGCTCATCGCCACTAAAATTAGACGCTCACACTGAGCCTAGTATTTTTTGGTTTGTTTTGTTTCTTTCTAGCAATAAACCATGTAGGAGTCCCAACAGGTAACTCCTTACAATGCCTTTTCTCCAGAAGATGAACAGCTTTAAACTGCTTCCATAGTGTATTGGTGTAAATTAAAAATAAATAAATAAATATTCCAAGAGAAACGATGAAAATAACAGAAAACAAGCTCTGGAATGGAAAGTAAATCTTGATACTTAGCTGAAACTTCAACAGCCCTCAAAACTGGGAACTGTTCAAAAAACAACACTGTGATGACTTGGACACATTTCAGAAGAAGTCGGCAAATGTATTATGCTACACTTCTCAAGAGCGTTTCTTCTATTTCCTGGCCTTGGTTAGATTATCAGTGAAACAAACAACCACATAAATTATGGCAGAAATAATATATGTATATATTTTGTAATTAGTATTCTCAGGAAGAAATAAGACATTTAATTTTTTGAATTACAAGTGGCAGATTCTGAAAGATTACTTCTGTGATCAGACAATGCCTTTAAGAGTAAGTCCTCCTGTTTGTATTTTAAACTTGTGATATTATTAGCATTGATTTTGTATATGTGTATTGAATATATCAGTGTATATGAACATCAGTGTCAATTTATCTTCTGTTAGTAAAGTCAGGTCTAAGTTGCCTACAGGTATAAACCATGCTCATCAGAAACATTTACCATACATGTACCATCTTAATGGTCAAGGCAATATCTTCGACACATTTTTTTTGTTCTTTATATTTGCTCATTCCAAATAATTTAAATATCGCAATTCACATGTCTATGCCATTTCTGTTTGTTCTTATTTACATGAAGTGGGGTTTAAGAGTTACTCGACTTACTCTTCAGACAGCAAGTATTCATTTCTGTGTCTGGGTATGTCTAAAACTGAGATAAACTTGATCAGGTCCAGGAACAGCCTTGCCAGCACAGCGTATTAACTGAGATGAAAAGCAAGATAATTGAGTGACACAGAACTATACACTATTCCTATCAGACAGTTTCTGCTAATCAAGCTCCCTTACTGTTCTTCATCTTATGCTGTATAATTTTCCCAGAAGTGCAGTTCAACTCCTTCTAGATTGACTAGAACATGCATCTTGGGATGCCATTGGAAATCCCCCCACTGAACAAACAACACAGGGCTTGATGGCTCCGTCTGGGCAGTCTAAAGGCTCCCAAGGCAACAAGAACAAGCAGTGATGAACCCTGGGTAAGACTGCAGTGGTATCAGATGTAAAAACTTTTCAATTTAAAATAAACAGAGAAAGGATAGAAGTTGACCAGCAGTTCACAAGGCACTGTTTACAAGTGAAGGTCTATGAGGACTTTTTAAAATCCTAAGAAAGATTCACCTATATTGCCATCTGTCTCAAGTATAAGAATAGTACCAGCTGATAAACAGAAAAGTACATGAACTCTTGCTGCAAACAATAATTATTTTCTAATTAAATTTTCTGATTATTTATTATTGTATTTTTTTAAGGAGTGGCATTAGCAGATGAGTCAGGATTGTGATGAAGCCATATGGCTTTGTGATCATGTTGAAGCTAAGGATAGATACTCCAGGGATCACATGCTCTTTTACTTCTGAGAATGAAGAATGTGCACTGTGAGCACTTTAGTGTCCTGGTCAGCTACATCACCCTTTGCAGCATCTGTAAATATCTTCAACACTTTGAAAAGGTTCAATACTTTCCTCATGAGGAAAAATCATGCAAGACCCAGAAAGAGCACAGATAAACAGTACTGAACAGAGACCTTTCTCTTATCAGTTTCCTAGCATTGAAATTCAGATATATTAATATAAAATTGTATTTCTTTATCCACAGCAGGTTGACTGGATGTGAAAAGTGCATATTTGCAAGCATTCTGAATATAAATAAAATGCAACTAAGTTATAACATGCAAACAGTCCCACTAGAGAACACAGTAAGATTAAATGGTAGAGGATGTCCAAAGGCTAATCCTAAGTCCTCTTTGAAAGATGCCACCTTCCACAGTAGAAATGCCTATAACACCATGCTAGGATAACAGTAGCTCAAGTGAGTGTCATCTGACAACAGTTTAAAGGATTTTTCTTTGGCTTTCAGCTGACTAAACATAGCTGATGAGGAGTCTGTATTCTGATAAAATCTCAGCATTGTTAAGAAGTTGGAGAAAAACCAGAATCATAGAATCATAGAATCATAAAATCACCAAGGTTGGAAAACACTTCCAAGATCATCTAGTCAAACTGTCCACCTACCACCAATATTTCTCCATTAAACCATGTCCCTTAGTACAACATCTAAACCTCCAGGGATGTGAGTACCTCCAGGGATGGTGACTCAACCACCTCCCTAGGGAGACCATTCTGGTGTCTGAGCACTCTTTTGGAGAAGAATTTTTTCCTAATATCCAACCTAAACATCCCCTGGCACAACTTGAGGCCATTCTCTCTAGTCCCATTGCTAGTTATGCTGGAGAAGAGGTTGACCCCCACCTCAACTTCCTTTCAGGTGGTTGTGGAGTTATAAGATCTCTGCTGAGCCTCCTCTTCTCCATACTAAACAATCCACGATCCCTCAGCCATTCCTCATAATACTTGTGCTCTAGCCCCTCCACGACCTTTATTGCCCTTCTCTGGACAAGCTCAACGTCTTTCTTGTAGTGAGGGGTCCAAAAGTGAACGCAGTACTCAAGGTGCTGCCTCACCAGAGCTGAGTACTGAGGAAAAATCACTTTCCTACTCCTTCTGGCAACATTATTTCTGATACAAGACAGGATGCAATTGACCTTCTTGTCCACCTGGGCACACAGCTGGCTCATGTTCATCCAAGTGTCAACCAACATCCCCAGGTCATTTCTTCCACATAGTCTTCCAGCCATTCCATATAGACTACTGTCAAGAATTTCTGACACATGCTTTTCTGTATCTATTTTTCCTTATATGTTAGTTTGACCTAATGCCAGATTGGCCTGCTATTTTCTATAGTGAGCACACATTGATATGGCCTTTACAATGCAAAACTGAGCACATTAGAAGATGTTTTCTTTAGCCTCTAATTTGTCTCAGTTGCAGAAATGCAAGTGCTAGACCTATAGTGGTAATCGTCCTCCCACATTACACTCAGATTTGAACCAGAATGATGAGTCTTTCCTCCCTGAATCTGAGTCATTGCCATATAGTCTCCCCACCTACAGAATGAAGTGAAAAACAGTTTGGGTGAGGTCTAGACTTCTGTCATAATACACAGAGTTTCAAGTCCACAATTTTCAATTCTCTTTTGTATCTGCAACTCGCTTTAGGTTTTAGCACCCTACTTAGAGAAGACAGAAAAACAAGGCAGTAGGTTTACTGAGTCAGTGGTTTCCGTTAGCACTGTATGCTTTGCTATTTACTTGCTATCATGGAGTACGAATGGGAATTTGAACTGCTTCTTGATTTCTCCATCTTCTTTGTAAGCTGAAGGAAAGAACTATGGAGAAGTTGCAGTAGTTAGAATGAGTGATTGAAATGTAGAACACTGGGAAAGGAAATGTAAACACTTGTTTTTTGTGGTATAAATGCACTACAATGCATAGCATAGGCAAGGTAAATATATTAGTAACAAATGAGGTCTAAAATATATATGGCTGAAGAAATCTGTGAATTCAGGGAAACAAAGGGAGCTTTAGCTGTTGTATTCAGATTTGGCTGACTATTGTGTGTTTAAGTTTTGATTTTTCCTTTCTTTGGAGAAAATGTCTGGTTTTTTTTTTTGTGTGTTTTTTTTTTTAAGCCTGATCAATATGGACATCTTATTCTCTTTTCTGCTTCATAAGAAATGAAGGAAAAACTCCAGCAGGAATCTTTTATCCTTCATGCTCTTATGGTATTGAGGAAAAATACTCTCCAAATAAAAATTTCTGCTCCACCTTTCACTTTCAGGATTTTGGAAATTCTGAACTGAAGGCAATTAAGGAAGATCAAGCATAGATCACAAAAGACTTCCAGTAGGAATTTTTTGCTAAAATCATCTTATCTCATTATCTGACATTAACATGAGATTCTTGAACAAAGAACTTATTAATACTTAATAATAATAAAAAACTCAACCAATGTTATTCTATTTGATTCAATTTTAAGTGCCAGATCTCTTTCTCCCATGTTAGGATCCTAATCAACGAAAATACTTATCTACACTGAAAGCCAAGAGGTTGTCACATAAATGCATTCACATTCATTTATGTATCAAGTGTATTACTGTATAAAATTACCAGTCAGCAGACTAGAGCTATAAAGAAGATCATTGCTCAGAAGCAACCTGGGAATTCAAGGTCCTCTCCTCCACAGCTTGAGCAGGGAGACCAGATGTTCTCAGTCTCTGATGTGAGTCAGGGGAAGCTCAGCAGCCCACCCTTTCAACAAGGTGAGGTCTCTGCAGCGGGGCCTTGAGAATGAAAAGGAAGAATATGGAATAATCTACTGTGGAAAAATGAGTGGGAGAAACTGCTTAATACAAGGACAAGTAGGCCAGTGTTGTTAGAAGTCTTTCAGCGTGAGCCACTTGGCTGTGCCTGTTAATGAATAAATAAATTGCTACTTTTCTTTTTAAAGGATGACTAACCAAACTGAGTACCTAAAAACTACTTTAAATTTAAACTTTAATGAGTACTTTAAAAAATGTATTTTTATGATACTAAAACTAATATACACATTTTTTAAGGGAAAAAAAAAGAAAAGATGATGTTCTTTATATTTATGCTGCCACTCATGCTTTGACTCTGATCACTTATCTGGATAATTAAGCAGTATCACTGAAGAACTGGATACCAGAAATCTGATATTAATCCGTCCCTCTTAATAGTAACGCAAATCCACTGGGGTGGAAAGCAGCCTAGTCTTCTTAATCCCCTTTTACCAACATTTCAGCATCAGCATATCTAATTTATTTTCAAAACTGGTTCAAGACACACTATCAATGGCTTAAGTCTAATTTAGGCTTTAAATCAAAATATATTAAGAAATTCAAAAATAGACAAGATTACCAAGATTTCTTGAGGGAATGATTCACAACCAGCTCATGTCCCTTTGACAGGAACAGGGGATGACTAAATGATTTTTGCATGTCTGCATCGCTTGAAGATACAACAGTTTCTTTTGAATTAAAAGGAAAAGGCAGGATTACAGTGGAGACCTTGAGATCCCACTGCCATACTTATCAGGTATATGTTAATGATACCTGAGCAACTTCTATAGACAATAATTCACCTGCCATTACTGAAGAGTCCAAGGATATTCTTCTCTTTCCCTTGAGTGCATGTCACTGTTCGTGTGAAACTTTTTGCTCACTTTATGCTTGTCAGAGAATTTTTGTTTTTGATTTCCACACTGTTCTGCATCCTTTATTAGTCAGTGATGCTCCCAAACCCCTCTGTGCATTTTGAGGTGTTTGAATTTGGACTCAGAATGCATTTAGCTTAACACAAACCATAGCAGAAATAGTGGTGGATAATTGACAAAATAGGAAAACAGTACACTTCTCCCTTCCCTTCCTCCCTAATGCAGGAACTAGAGAAACTGATGCACACCCAGATTGAAGATTGTATTCAGGTTATTATTAGGAGTGCATGTTGCCAGCTGTATGGCATGGGTCTGTGCTCAGATCTTACCTTGCAATGTCAAGCATGTCTGACCTTCTGTGGTAACCTTCTCACCTCAGCTGCAATCTCAAGTGGCAGGATTTGGTTCTAGGCACCTTGCTTTTTGAATCCTACCATCTATGGATGCCAATGTTGCCTATAATACTTGTTTGACTGAAGCTTGAACGTTGTACTATCATACCATTGAATTAATTATTGGCAACATTCACTTGTACATACTGAACCTGCCATACTTTGGGCTTCCGGCAGAAAGATTAAAACTATTATTACAAAAGCAACATAAATCAGGTTGTTTAACCGCCTACTTTAGTCTTGAATTCTGGTTGGAAAGACAGGAGTTCACAGACCTTAATACTCGCAAAGTTTTCAAAGAGGGTATAATGCTGACAGAGGCCATGTGCAGTTATGGTAAGTGTGAGGCATTTCACCTAGTTTTCATGGCTTTTCCATCAGAGACAGACAAACATGAAAGCCCAAAAACCTTCTAGAAATTGTTTTCCCATGTATTTCCCATATATTTCCCATATATTTTTTATTGTATGTTAGTGCCACCAAGTACTGTATGGATATGGGAACTATCACTTCATAAAATAATTAGCCTGCTATTTCAAGTACAAGGAATGGCAGCATGTATGCAGAAAAGTATGCCTTTACTTTCCTCTTCATTTTTGTATTTATACAAAAACAGGAAAATATTTTTACAGGATAGGCCAGTAGTGCCACAAGAACTGAATTATATCATCCCTAATTAATATGTCAGAATATAAGAAATGATGAAAATGTGTATAATTAAATTCTTAAACTAAAAATAGGATTATGAAGTGTGACTAAAATAGAACAGAACAGTTTTTTTTTGTTGTTGTTGTTTTCTTTCTTTTCCTCTATATTTTTATTTTAATTTAAAATTGTGGGTTCTGGTATCTTTGCATCATATCATGACTAGCTATTATATGCTAGACTAACATGGGTCACCCCAAAAATTACAAACTATTTGAGAAGATGAATAGCATTTTCCCAGTTCCTTGAGCACAGTGTCACTACTACTGTGTTAGACAGCAGTGCTAATAGCTTGGCACTGTGGTAACCTAGATAAATAACAATGATCTGCTTGGGACAGATGCTTGAAAGACCAAATATCTTACATAAATAAAAATATCTATTTTCATCTAAAAGCTTCAATTTTCAAAATCAGTGAATGATTATGAATTTTCCTAATTTCCAGGACCCAAAATCAGACACAAGCTGTTTTTATTATCTAATTCTCAGTGTTTATGGAAGATGCAACTTCATTTAAAAGGTCTGAAAGCCTCTTTTCTCTGTTGTTCAAGAGGTCAGTCAAAGAGGTCAGTTTGAATGTGTGCAGCAAGTAACCTTATAGATTATTTTACATTGGACATTCTTGCTCTGAAAATCTTTTCTTTTTTTGCGTGTTCTGTATTTTTTGTATTTGAAGGAAAAATATTTTGGATTGAAAATTTATTTTGTCTCTTCTTTAATGATGAACTTAAATGTTAAACTGGGGTGTAGAATAAAACTGATGTAAAAAGATATAATTTAATTATTTTATACATAGAAGAGGATATATAAAATTCCACCCATACTGTTAAATCGTGCTAAATGTTATTTATTCTGTTACTAAGCATACTGATTATTTAATACACACTTTGTTCATTATTTGTCTTATCAAAAATCATCACCATATATCCCACCCCTCTATCTCAGATCCTTGCAGATTTCAAGAACCTGAACCCAGTCTGAACACCAGAATGTTAAGGGGAAACATTCAGATGCTTTCAGTGGCAAAAGAAAATTCGTAAACTATTTATAATGAAGAAGTGACTTGGAAATTGAGTTTTCTGTTCTTGTGCTTTACTGGTATTCAGCTCTTCAAAGTGATAGCAAATATTCTATTGGTTAACATTTAACCCAAACTAATAGGTCCAATCTCACATTCTCAAATAAATCATAATGTCTTTTCAATTAGTTTGCACTTTCACTGGCTGCTGTCCTGAATAATTAGGAAAACAATTCACATTTCACTAGGAGATGATATGAAGTGTTATTCCTGTGATAATTAGCAAGCTGCAGTTCAGTTTCCCTGGCTCCCACCAGGTCATCAGGGCACAAAAGAGGACACCATGAGAGCATTAATGAGCTCTCATTGAAGATGTTAAAAAGCTTGTATTGATCTGTTTGTCCAAGAAGGAGATATTTAAGCCTTTCTGCTGAGGGCAGGAGAGACAGAGATTCATATCACAAAGCCTTTTATCCAACCCCTTCTGTTTCTGGCTTCAATATTGCCCAGTCTCAGCATGTCTGGTTCTAGAGGTCATACTTTTAAACTTTCACAACATTTTTTTTTTCTTTTCCCCTTTCTTCTTTTTGTTAAAAAAAAAAAAAAAGGAAAAAAAGGAAAAAAAACGGGGAAAGAAAAAAAGGTAATATACAGTGCACACTTAACCTTTACTACAGGGATCCCTTTACACAGCTCTCTGTTTCTGAGAACAGGCTTCAGTGCAGTAAGATTTCCGTTCTCACTCTATCCCACTCACATACATCTCAATTAAATTTAGAGAGTCCAGACAATACAAGGACCAACTCAGTGCAAATTTTTGCTCATTGTTTGGAAGCACATCCGACAAAATTACTTTTTTGGATGTTCAATCAGACTTTTCTCTACTGTCACCGCCTTTTTTGTGAACTCCTTTACTTGCTATTTCTAGCTGGAAGTTGAAGTGAAAGAAATAAGTGTAAGGCTGCAAAATCACCATTTCTTGTGGTATTTTCACATGAGGTTACTGCAGGAAGGGAGGCAAATCCCGTCCTGTCTTCAACACTGCATTGTTATGATATATTGTACTGTAAACTTGTTCTGGGTACACTTACCTACTCACTAATTTTGTCTACTCTCTTTTAAATGCCACAGTGAACTGCCAGTGAGGATTCCCAGCCTGCCTTGGATAGAGTTTGGAGTGAAAATTCATGTAACAGTAAAAGCTGTGTTTTTGTTGTTGTTGTTGGTTGTTTTTTTTTGTTTTGTTTGTTTGTTTGTTTGTTTGTTTTTTAATTATTATCATCGTTGTTACTTGAGCTAGCTATTGTCTCATTCAGCAAGATTGTATCTCTCCTTTCATAGTATCTCATTCACATTCAACTTATTAGGAGCAATTCAGTGAGTGCATTTATTTGTATCTGTTGTCAATGACCAATGAGGAAATACTCTGGGATCTCTAGATGAACATGAGATTCTCAGTACATTTCTTCGTTTTTTCATGGTCTGCCTCACCTCATTTGGTAGTGAGTATCTCTTTCAGAGGAAAGAAAGTTTAAGTAACTGGAAGTTACTGCTGCAAGAAAAAGGCTTTCTTCAACATGACTAAATAAATATCAACATAGATTTTTTCATAATCTGCAACACCATCAGTAGAAATGAGAGAACAATTTTAGGATGAGCAAAGTGACTCTGGGAACATTCACGGCTCTGTAGTCAATATCTAAAGACTTTACAATGTCAAATTATTTTAATAATAACAACCAAATTTAAACAGTCAAGACCTGCACACAATTTTGCAGAGTTAGCCCTCAGATATTTACTGTTTTTTCATGATTACCTAGATAGCCAGTAGGTTGTGCCTTTGTGTAAGTTCACATTGCTACCTTGATAAACCATGAAGCTGAGTCAAACACAGTCTGCTTCTGAATAAACGCAGCCACACAGATTTCCTATAGATTAAACTTATGTATTGTTACTGAAGCCTTTTAGTGATACACCTTAACTCTCTAAACAAGGCCTTAGCATGAAGAAAGGAAGATCTAAACTGGCACCAAGGACTGAAGTATACTACTCTTGTTCTAGCTACTGCAAACATTAACATTAATCTGTTGATTGTTAACCATAGTCTATTCCCTTTTCCTAACAGGTATAATTTTAACAGCTCTTTTACTACCATTCCTTAAAAAAGACATTCATTTTTATCACAGTTTTAAATCTTGATTGAAAAAATGAGAACTGACCAAAAGTACATTCCTGCTAAGTGGGGAAGGTCAGGCATATCTGACAGCTCTGCAAGAAGATGAGTGCTCCTTCCCAAGTTACTATTAACAACTGCTTCCTGTATGAGTCTTGGAAAATATAATTCTTGTTCTGATAAGAATGGAGAAAAAAATTATAAGGATGGTGAAAGAAATGAAAAATAAAAGAAATTTGAGCTACACCGTAAGAAGATAGTGAAAAAATGCTTACATATTATATAATATGAGTGTTATAAACTGGTTGA